>NC_070626.1:27958803-28172575 GCF_947347685.1 Pleuronectes platessa
CCCTCAGTGACACAGTGAAATCCAGCTGTGGGTCAGGTGAGAGGACTCGACCAGTTGGGGACTGGTTAACCGATGATACCTCCCACTGGCAGAATGGGACGAACGGGTAAAGGTTCCATGGTTTGTGCGTTGTTTCAGAAATGTCTGTGTTCACTGCTAACGCTGACGAATGTCCTCGATTAGCCGATTCTGCTGTGTAACATGTTTGTGGGGGGTTCTCTGACAAGTGGAACCTGATTCAAACAAATAGTGTACAGCTTCTTTTAGATGAGACCATTTGATTCTGTTAGTGTTGGTTTTATTTAGATATAACAGCCAGCGATGGAAACTCTGGGGGTAAGAACAATCTTTACCTATAAGGACATAAAGAAGGGACCGCCCGGCTTCTTTAAAACCATCGAGCTATTGAAAGTCTCTTCTCTATTAACTTGTTTGTAGTTTTTTTTTATTTGTCTGAGTGTTTTTACCTTTTTGAAACACTCAGTTTGGCCTTGGTTGTTGACTCAAGATGTGTTTTGGTCTCACTCTTGTCACAACCTTGACAAAGTCTATAATCTTTGAAAGCTCTCTTTGTGCAAACACGTATTTGAGGATCCTCCTGTTGCTGCGACTGATTCAGACTCGACTTCACCACAGGAAACTAAAATACCCCCCCCCCCCCCCGACATCTCTGGCACATTTGTAACTCTGGTGTAATATCTCTCTGAATTTTTCTGGTTCTATAATTTATATATCAAAGGAAACCTCAGGGTTGGGGCTGTTTTATTATTATTACTACATTAGTCCGGGGCTTGTGAGGAACTGGATCAATAATTGCGAGGACAAAGTGTTGCATTGCATTTCCCTCACTTGCTTTATTATTGACCGTGTTGCATAGAATATGCTTTTAATCATTCGCCATCTCGACTTGTGACGGGACAGAGTGTGTTAGTATCTGAACTACACATTAAACCTGAAGTGCAAAGGTGACAGAGCAGAAAACTAAAATGAAGAATTGCTATAACCACTGAAGTCTGGAGATTTTCCTGCACATTTCCAGAGGGAAAGATTTCCAGGAAATGTTTGAGCGAGCTCGTGTGAGGAGGCAATTTTCCAGAAAGACGAGCCACACAAGTAGAAGACGTCAACGATGATGTAAATTCAATAGGACAAGATTTGAGGGCAATTGACCGAAAGAGCCGGTGCTGGTGTCGATGGCTGTAGAATCAAATAAAATTCTTCTCACAGAATGTGAAAGTCAAACTCCAGAAAGTGTCTGAACCCTGTTTTCTGTACGTTTTCATGTCTGAACGCATGAACGCAGCTGATGCTTGATTCTCCTCAGTCCCCTGCTTCTGACTCGAGACGTGATGTTTACTCCGACCACGAGTAAATGAATATTTCATATCCTCGTATATATAAATGATCACAAACAGCCTCCAGGTTCCCGATCAGCCGCCGCGTCCTGATTTCAAAACCATCTCCGCTGCCGATGAGGTGTTTACCAGCCGCAGTGTCACACACACACCTCCTGGTTCTTGCTGATAAGGTCTCATCCACGATTTCTCCAAACCTGGATCAGACCTCATAAGAAAGTAATTCAGGAATCAATCGTATCCATGGACCAAAGCCCATCCGAAGCCAACGGAGGCCACAGCTCCAGGGGAACAGTTCTTCTCCACGTCCATCTGCTGGGAGTCATTAGGTCGGCTGATTGCTCTGCACGGGAGCACTTGATAGCAGCAGGTGCGTCTTAAAGTGCCGACGCTGCTCCCCCCCCCCCCCCCCCCCCCCCCCCCCCCGATGTTCTCGGCTTCCAGAGACATCAACTCCCACCAATTTAAGTGTTGCACGATTAAATCCGAGAGAGGTTTTGTGAGAGCCTGTCACGGCTCACTCAGTCGAGATTTAAACATTCCTGAACGTTTGTTATTTCTCTGATCTGGAATCCTGGATGAAAAGGATTTGAAAGAAGAAGGAGACTTGGATACATGGATGTGCTTTTCATGTCGGCTTATATAAATATAACTTCTCTAAATTATTTAAGATGTTGACGTCCATTTTCCCTTTTCTGGCCAACTTTCATAGTATGGATAGAAAGTGGATTAACCCCCTGAACCTGAATGTCAAATGTAAAATTAAATCCCTTCAGAGTCAGTGAAAACAGTTACCTCCTTCTTATAATGTCACATATTCATATTGTATCATTCTGCCCTGCGGCTCACTGCACTGCGGCTGCACAACATTTGCACTGAGGGAAATATCTTGTGAATCAATGTATTTATAGGATTCTGCATAACATAGTTTTTTTAAATGATTTCCATTAGTGTGAGTGCAAAGAACTTTACGACATTTGATGATGTTTCTATTATGTGATATTATAAACATATTTTTTTTATACGTGTGATATTACCTATGGTTTTATATATATTATTAGCTTTACGTTAGTGCTGGGATTCATTATCATTATTCTACTTTTTCTGAATTATTTTCATGTCATATAACAACTCTGTCTCCTGCAGTTGTATTTGTATAGTGCTCTTTTGGATTATATTTACAGACAATGCTTGAAGCCACCATGATCTTGTGGTAAGAGGTTGGAGGGGATGGTACAGAGCAGGACTTTGACCCCAGAGCGCACGGCAGACGCTCTGAGGACGTGGTGCTCAACAAAAGCCCCTTGTTTGAGGCTGGAGAAAAAACCTGGAGTCGGTTAACCCCTTACTGCCTGAATTCATTTCCAATTATGTAAAAAAAATATTATTGGTGTTTTTGGCCTGTCATACAGATGCTAAATTAAGTGGAGATTGTTAATTTCAATATAGCATAAACAAAAGATATAAATTTAGGTATGAGGCAAATTGGCGACATTAGGCATAATGGGGCATAGGCCTAACCTTGATTTAAAAAATGTTGTTATGTAGATTATTATATTGATGCTGCTTTGGCTTGAAATTGAATAACAACATATGTTTTCTGTACAATCATTGCTGTTCCATCATAACAGTATTTCAAATACAGCTTAATACCTAAAAATAACTTTGCTGCCCAGTCTCAAGGGGCTAGAATGTATTTTCCACTCCGACCACTAGATGGCGGCAGACTGCTTCCAATACCTTCCTTGGTATGTGTAGTATTCGCACCATCAGGCACAATCGTCACCTCGGCGGCATTCAGACCAGAATGGGGTTTGAGGCAAATTTGCGACATTCGTCTACAAGGGGTTAAACAAATGTCCGCTCCGAACCTGCCTGGTTGGAACGGGCTGTTTGCTCGGCCTGTGAAGCTCAGTTGTTGTCAGAATCAGTTGTTGTTTCTGTGAATGCGAAACCTTTGTGGTGATCAACAACTTCGTGCCAATGCTGAATGCACTGTACGAGCATGTGTTGTATTTCAGGATCAGAACAAATGATGATCGTGCTGTTACACTCGGTCAACTTCTCTGACATTTGCCACATTTAGTGATCGATGACATTTCACTTGCTTGGACAGAAAACATAATCCAGTCGGCATCACGATTCCTTCCACAGCTATATGGATTAGCTGTAGTGCTGTAATAAGGTTGTGGGTTCGAAACCTCATCCGGAGCCTTTCTGTGAGGAGTTTGTTCTCCAAACACATGCAGGTTAAACAGCGCCTCTCACCTGCCATTTGAGTGTTAGTGTGAGTGGTTGTTTATCTCTACGTGTCGCTGCTGTGATGGACTGATGACCTGTCCAGTGCGAACCCGCCTCTCGCCCACTGTCAGCTGGGATCTATCTTCCCCAGCCCCAGGGCGTTTCGTGAGGCTCTTACATTTCATATTATCGTTAGCTGATATCTCCCCGTCCTGGAGGAGTCTCATATAATAATTATGCCATTTTGCATATGGCAAAGTGATTCGAGTGCGGAGAAAGAAGCCGTTCTCAAATCAGGGCTCATTAAGATCAGGCAACACTTGAGGGAACTGGGGGGCTGAGGGTAATTTACTTCAGCGTGATTCCTACATAATCAATTCCAAAATGGCTGCCTCGGAAGCTGAGGCAATTTCACAAAGGAAAGTTTTTGATGATTTTCATGGCTTTCGAGCTGCTGTCACAAATCTTAATATAATCTATGAAGTCAAATGACACGACTCGGCTCCTTGTTTCAGAGGATGAGGTCACACTCGATGACATAAGTGTGCAATGCTTGATTAAATATGAAACAGTGATATGTTCCCACACAGCTGCTGCGTTTAACCCGATGGTTGCTGATCTGGGTTCACATTCTGTTTGCACCTGAGTAGGATTGTGATTCGTGGGGCAGTTGCAGCTCCTGGCGTGAGGGAAACCAGATGAATCATATCAGCCGTGTTTGAGCCGGTGCCTCCGATCTGACGGAGCCCTGGGACTGGACGGCTGCTGTCACCGTGTCTGACAAACCGGGCGCCGCTGCAACAAATCAGCCTCCTCCCAATCCCAGTCGATATAATGAGAGCAGACCTGCGGGCGGCTGGAGGTGCATGCGAGCGCACACTGCTGTGAGTGTGCATGTGTGTGTTCCTGCTGGCAGAGCAGAGGAGGGGGGAGGAGAGAATACTCAGGAGATTAGAGATTTATTGATTACTCTTTGCAGTGTCTCTCCCTCCCTCCCTCCCTCCCTTCCTTCCTTCCTCTCTCCATCTACTCTGGATCTTCCACTTGGTTTATTTATAGAGGGTTGTAGAGGGCTGTGTTTTTTTGGCTCTGCAGTCTGTTACAAGCTTCTAGTCACCTGCCTTCTCTTAAACCATCCAGCAGCTTATCGAGTGAACCTGCATGTCGGCCTGTGTGAAGCGCTGGGAGGACACGACGGCGGCGATGGGCTCTTGCAGGGAGCGGGGCCCAGTTTCCTCTCAGTGGTTTCGAATGCTCCACGATGTCTCACACAGCTGCACTCTGAACAGCGGTGAATTGTAAATGGCGTCTCTGTGCATCCTCAGCTGCTCTGATGGGCATGAAAAGAACCAGCACATTGCAGACATGGTCGTGACTGTGTCTCTGAATGAATGGGTGCACAGGGTTGGGGGGGCAGAGGGGGGGGCGGACAAGGGAGCGGGGGCAGGTGTCAGCAGAGACTTGGCAGTTGGTGTTTGGATTCCCCCGGAGGCTGCAGGCCCTGTGCATCAGGATGTGTGGGTTCTGGTGGTTTCCCACAGAGGGGTGTCACGACTGAATCTTATCCTCCACACCAGGACAAGCAGACAAATGACAGTGTGTGTCCGTCCCCCCCCCCCCCCCCCCCCGAGAAAAACAACAGCGTCAAAATGTTTTTTAAAACGATAAATATTAACATTCCGGTGGCGAAGCCGTGGAGCGGCTGCAGTCGTAAGTCACACAGGAGGTGACAGTGTAATATGTGGGTTTTGATGCTCATTCAAAACCTGAGCGGAAGTGTGAGTAATTCAGAACATCCCGAAAGAAAGTTTCTAAAGATAAGTTGGGTGAACGGATCAAGACAAATGCAGCAAAGTGCAAAGAGAGCAGAGAAAGAATAGAAGAACATGAATCATGAGGTTTTAGGTTCACTACCGAAGAGACGATTGGAGACTTAACATCAGATCTTTGTGGAGCGATGAGGAAAATGTAACATTTTTCTTTTTACATTGTGTTTTTGTAGTTTTAACTTTAACGCTCGATTATTAGATCATCTGGTTTCTCTCCCTTCTTCTTCTGCAGTGATTCATTGGCGACCGACCACCAGCTGTTTATCATGAGAAACCAAATTTCATTACAGTAGTGAATGAAGAAAGTGCATTCATCTAATTTGTCCTGAAATTTGGTTTAATTTGGAAATTGTTGGATGGAAACTTGATGTAGAGACACACACTCCACACAGGGAGGTGGAGATGAACGGTTCGACAACATGTGGGACTTGAACCCGCGGCACCATTGTCTGGTTCTTCTAACCATGACCACAATCCTTTCCCAACCATAACCTAGTGGCTATTATTGTAACGATGACAATGAAGGATTATTTTAATCCAAACAATGATCTTTCCCCAAGTTGGTTTTGTGTCTAGACTCAACAGAAGTTTTTATAAAACACAGACACATCTTTCCTGTTGATTGTGCTGTCAAAACACTGTGTTGTTTAAAAAGGGTCATTATTACAAACAGTGGAGACTTAAAGGAAATCTTCATATTGTCATATTCCATAAAACCAGGAGAGAAGATTGATTGATTGATTATTTATTTAAGCCTCGGAAAACACAATGAGGAATAAGACCCTCACTTTCAATGGTGGGTCCGGGGGTACAATGAAGAGTTAATACATTGAGAAAATAAATAAAAAAAAAAGAAGATAGAATTCAGGATCAGTAGGATCAGTTCTTACAGCAGAGCAGAGAAAATCAGGCAGAGAGGATGAAGAGAATCTAATCCAGGACAGAGCGTGGAGATCATGTGATCAAGAGAACCATGTACATGTTGGAGGAGACGTGCATCGCCTTCATCGTGACGACAAAAGTCCGACCTACACAATGCATCCCGCCCAATGAGTGTTTGAACGTGTCGGAGAGTGGGAGTGGGAAGACGACTGCAGGAGGCTTCTCACCACAGCAGATTGCCGCTCGGCCTTATTTCACAGCTTTGCCTCGTGTGACAGCTGCTACGTCGTGATTTTATCAGAGAACATCAAAACGCCGGGGGCCTTGAACGCTCTACACAACTTTCAAAAGTCATCACGTGGCTACACAGTTCACACATTGTGGCTCCAACACCAGATGACAGGGTCAGGGACGCAGAGGAATTGCAGATGCGCGTTGAGGAGTCGGTGAGATCTCACCTCTGAGCACTTCACGAGTAAGGAGTGGGAAATTAGGGCTGGAATTGTGCGATTTGAACTTGGCCCGGGGGCAAGTGTGGTTCTTTTATCCCACTGCACCCTCCTAATAGATTGGAGGATATTAAGAACTGAAGTGCGTTTTTTTGCACAGAGCAGAAGAGCAGAGATGGATAATTTAACGAAGAAGTTATTATTGCCAGGAGAGAAGCCCGGGGGTTAAAAATCAATGTGATTTATTAAAAGGACAGTTTGAATATACAGTTATTCATGTGAGGTCCAGATGTATTCCCTTTGGGGATCTGAAGGTAGATTAAGAGTTGTAATTTCATCAGCATGGAAAACAATGTTATCCTCCAGTACATTCACACACATACACACACAAACACACGTACACACACAGAGACACACACGTACTGAAGATCTTCTGCGGCACGAACTCCAACTCCTCCAGCTTCCTGTAACTCTGTTATTCTGCTGACCACTCCAGACTGTCTGACTTTTTAAGACGTGTGGAGAACATCTGATTTCCAGAGGCTGTCAGGGCCCCTGTTCGGTGGAAAGTAGGTCAGCGTGTGTGAGTTTGCCCTCTCTCTCTCCAGGTGTGGAGCGGTTGAGATAAGCAGCGAGAGGTAACATTGTTGACTGTGTGTGAGCTCGCCAGCCTTCATGAGGCTCGGTGAGGGGCATGCTGGGATGCCAGAGGCAAACTTCAGCACATGCAAACACTCTAATACTACTCTGGGGTGTATGAGTGTTTGTGTGTGTGTGTGTGTGTGTGTGTGTGTGTGTGTGTGTGTGTGTGTGTGGGTGTGTGTGTGTGTGTGTGTGTGTGTGGTTCAGGTAGTGCTCATGTGTGGACTTACATTTGTGGAGATGCTTAAATTATAGATTCTTCTTCCTTCTGGGAAAAAAGCAAAGCAATGTAAATCATTATATTTGAAGGTGAATACATGTGAGGATAAGGTTGGGTTTAGGTTTAGATTAGATCAGTGTTGAGGTTATTTGATAGTTACTGTAAAATGTTGATTACACACACACTCACACATGCAACCTAATTATGTCACATTCAGGGTTCGGCCACTTGAAAACTGTTTCCACACATCACAGAAAGACCAGAGAGCAAGATGAGATCTGAATATCAAAATAAAAGAGTTTAACTGGGTTTAATGAGTGTGATGTGCAGAAAGTCACATTTTAATCTCTTATAGCCGAGTCACTGAAAAAAATAACAAACTAAGAGCACTGGCCTTACGAAAGCACATTTACATTTTGAACTTGGATCTGCACAAAACCTTCACACACTCATTAATATCTGCTCCTTAAACATCTTGTTTTTCATCGTAAGATTCAAGAATTATTCTCTGAGAAATAACCAGAATGCTAACCATGAAACCAGAGAGGGCTTTTACACTGATCACTGATATTTTTAAGGAAAGGATGTGAATACTTCTTTCTCCCTGAATTTCCCCCCCAAATAAGTCAGTGAATTTTAATAAGGTGCGACGAGTTGGCCCAAATGTGCTGCAGTTGTTTTTGTATTTTATTTTCCAACTCTGCTTCTGCACAGCTCATGTTGTGGAAACACTTCAGTCACTCACTGTTTCTAGCTCGGAGTCGGTTAACAAAGCCCCAATTAATGCAGGAAACGCTCCTTGAGCCCCAAAGGCTTTCTTTCTTTCTAACAATCAAATTAGACTAATGAGGTTCTTATTGACTACCAGGACTAGCCGTACGACTTGAGAATGACTAACAGTAATCATAATGACAGGTTGTGACGGGGGTTAACCTGTTGTCCCACCAGCACTAGAGATTGAATCCTCTCCTCCGTCGTGTGAAGTAAACAGATCAGCTGGCCATTGTAAACTGGGTTATTGAGACTCTCTACACATTAACTGGTCCCTGCACAACGTTGAGCCAGAGAGAAAAGACACAATCACGCACTTCAATAGATTTTTTTGTGTAGAGGAGATAGAGGAGATCTAGTGATTTCTGCAAAACAACGGCAAATGAGCATGTGTGTGTCTGTTGTTGGTTGTGTTGTGTTGTGTCCTTTTGTGTTCAAACTGACGGAGACACTTTTCTTAATTTGATTCTGTTTTGTTTAGTGGAGAAGCTGCCGTCCTCCCTCTTGACCTGCCACCCCCCCACTCTGTCCCAGAGGAGCGGGTGCAGACGGGTTGTTTGGTTTATTAATGTGCATGTGTAGTTTGCCTGAATCATTTATTATTCATCTGATCGAGGTTCATTAGGATCAAAGGAATCGAGCGGATCAGAATATTAACTGTGTTGATGAACCAATGGCGCTGTCCATGGTGCTGAAGTCTCAGAAAGATTGTAGATGCACCCTTTTCTCTCAGTTTGTCTTCGATTTGTAATATTTATATAATGTAAACACTCAATTCTATACTACACCTTAGTATATATATATACTCTATTAGTCAGAGTAACAACAAGCCGAACCCATGTTGTCCCAGAAGAGCAGGAGGATCAGAGACACACTGCAGCCAAGTCTTGCAGTGCTATAACATTTGTTTTTAATATTCCTGTTTTTATTCAGTGGCGTCTTCGCTGCAGAAAATCCATCCCAGACGAAGCCTCCTCTGTAACAGAATATTTCAGAGGAGACAGGAATGGATGTAGGTTTTGGAACAGATGATGGAAACCCTGGAAACAGAGTGGGATAATGTGACTGAGGAATTTAACCCGAACTGAACTGCACCATGTTCAGCTGATACAGTCACATTACTGAAGGTTAGGTTTATACAGACAAAAATGAAATGTGTTTTTGAAAAATAAGCATTAGGAAAATACATTATGTCCATTTATAGGGGAAGTCTAGGCCAACATATGTATTCAGCCTATTGGGGAAAAACATTTTGATGAAATCTGTGTGTATGTGTGTATGTGTGTCTGTGTGTGTGTGTGTGTGTGTGTGTGTGTGTGTGTGTGTGTGTGTGTGTGTGTGTGTGTGTGTGTGTGTGTGTGTGTGTGTGTGTGGTTGAGTGTGAGCAGGGGGTTCTCCCATCGGGCCACCCCGTATTAAAAAAATGACAAATCACTTTCTGTGTGTAGAGAGACCCTGTGCTGATATGAAGTAGGTTCCCAGAGCCTTTAAGGATCAAACAGCTGCACAATCTCCAAAAAAGAATTAATTTGACAGAAGTAAAAAGAAAAACCGAAAAAGCTAAGACGGGAGGTTTGTTTACTCCTTGAAAAAAAAAAATACTTCAAAAAGGCAAAACAAACATCCCACAGTGATTCTGACGGTTCTGAAAGAGCTGTGGGCAAATTTTCACCCCAGATTTGAGCTGAATACTTTATAACAGCCCGGATAAAAGAGCCAGAGCAAATGTCTATTATTCAGCTAATGTGAAAGGAGCTGGCTTTTGTTCTTTGTACTGTACTTTGTAGACTCGGCCGTCATCAGCTTCATTAAACGTCTACAAAAGGTAAATCACAAATGCCACAGAGACCAGGAGAACACTGTTCCACGTCCTCCCTCTGCAGAGCCAATCAGGAACAATTTATCTTTACAGGCTTCGCAGATTACGAAGTCTTTTATCCCAACGTTTTATTCACGGCTCCTGCAGAGTGCCCGAGTTAAATTTAAAACTTTTCAATGCTTCGCAGAACTTTAACACCTGATTCCCTCTCATAGCAGCTAATGTGTGGAGCCTGTCAGTGGAAACCATGGAGTTGATACCAAGTGTAAGAATGTACTGACATGTTTCACACTTTTATAAAAATGAAACTGATAACATAATCATAGCACCTTTAACTCTTACCACACCTTTCAGGTACAAACTTTATTCACGTTTGAAACAGGGTTAAAACTTTTCAGGACTAAGAAATGTTATTGATATAAAACACGACCTGAACAATAAGCATTATATTATTGGATGGATTGACTAAGGCCTTGTCTACACCACTGCATATATATTTCCCCTTCCATTTAATGGAATCTCCGTCCAGATGAGAACACAAAAACGACAACACAGCAACACAATTGTTTTTGCTGCTTTTGTTGTTGTTTACGGAACATACTCATTATACAAAGCAATAGTATCCAGGAATTCAAGAAACAGTGACGTCATTTTTTCTCAAATGCTCCTTATAAGGCGTTTGTGAATATCTCGGTTTTAGCAAATGAAAACACTTCTTGTCCTTTAAGGGTTAAACACAGAGGAAGATGTTTTTATTGCAAAAATCTGCACAGGGTTTAATATGTTTCACAGATTTGAGATCTGCTGTAATTCGATTTTTTCAGCCTGTTTCACAAGATCACATACAAAAAAATTTAGAACCAAAAACCGCCTTCTACACCCATATGGACGCACACTTCCTGACAGCGGCTACAACGTGAGGATGATTTCCTCAGAGAGGATTACAAAGTCCTTCCTGGCAGAACTAACCAATCCCCCCTTTAATGTAAATGAAATATAAATAAATATATCATTCAAAAAGTAATCAACAGCGACCTCACGGAGCTCTCCACCTGATCTTATGTTAAACATGAACCCACTCAACAGGGAGTGTGTTGTGTTAGTGTGTTATTACTATTACACCCAATCCCCCTGGTTTCCATTACATGTCATCTCCCCGGCTGTGTGTGTGTCCTGTGCAGAGGGTTGTGTAAACAGAGGAGGAGGAGATGTGTTTGTTGTGTGTGGCAGTCAGAGGCGGAAATGGATTAGTCAAACTTATACGGAGGAATATTAAGAACACACCCACAGTGACAGTGCAGAGTCCTGGCGTCGATTAACTCCACCAGGTTCCTGCTTAAAGCTCAGATATGTGGGTACATGTGGAAATGTGTGTTTTTGTCTTTTGCGGTGGATTAAATGCAGACGTGACCTGCCAGTAAACTCCTTCACATGATGATACAGGGATTAGGATCCACTGGAAGTTGTGAGGCAGTTCACTGTGAAGGGGAGGCAGGTTTACATCCTGGAACAAAGTAGAATGACATTCAGCACAGCGCACGCCTCAATCAACAGTCCCCCTTAAGTGTATTCAAGCTGCACCACATTTCACGCACTCCCATCAGCCCTATAAATACGCCTGATTTTTTATTTCATCAAGATCCATCAATTCTTCCCTGAGAAGTGAAATGAAAATCCTGGATCCAGCCCCCCCAACATTTAACGGGCTTCTTCCCTCAACCCGAAGCTCATCCTGCCACCAAGTTTCATGTTAATGTGTTAAGACGTTTTTGTGTAATCCTGTTTACACACAAATGAGCAGAGGTGAAAGCAGAGTCCTCGGTGTGGGTGAGACACAACATCAGGATTAACGACGAGGAGGTTTTTTAAAAACATGACTGGAAGAAGAACGAGCTGAACGAGTGAACTCTTCCATCCTTCAATGGGCTGAATGGAGTTCGCCCAAATAGAAAGTTTTTTAAACAAAAACACCTTCCACTCATTTAAAATCTGAAATCCTCTCATTCTGCTCTTTTGTACCGATGTGATCTTTCTGCACAGATATGAACTGATATCGCCGGGCCAAGTCACGGCACACATCAAAGCAGGGGAAGATCAAACGGGACATTTGTGGGATGAGATTTTTTTCTGTGTCCCTGGAACAGCTTGATAAATCTCTCTGTATAAGGGTTGAATACATTCATACACAAAAAAAAAACACAAAGTATGACACATTTACATAACTGCTGTGTGGAGGGAGAGTGATGGGAGCAGGGAAAAATTGCAGTTGAAATGTTATCACTTTGTGTTTTATTACCTCTGCAGAGGATGGAATGTTTCCACCCGTGTGTGTGTGTGTGTGTTTGTGTATGTGTGTGTATTTATTCGTCAGCAGGATTATGCAAAAGGTGCTGAACCGATTTGCACCAAACACTGAGGGGGGGGGGGAACCCATTAAGTCTCGGGAGCAGATCTGGTTAAAAGGAGCAAATTCCATAACGTTGCGAGATGAGGTGTTTGTCAACATTTGCGTCGAGTTCTGAGGATATAACATATTTATGTCTCGATGTGAAAACTCTGACATTCGGAATTGCTTGGCCTCGGCGTGTGTGTGTGTGTGTGTGTGTGTGTTTTCAGCTGAGTGGCGTCTCCGGTGATAAATTCCATCACACGTCGTGTCACCTTCACATAAAGGAAACACGCACTCCCAATTTAAAGTCAGTTGTGCTTCAAGTATTTTGCTTTTCTGAAAAGGTTTGTATAGCATAAAAGATTAAAGATGAACTATGACCGGTTTACAGAAATCTTAATATATTTAGTTTGAGTGTCCCAGGTTGACAAAACAAATTCTTTGTCCATCTTAAGACCGGATTCTCTCAGAACCTTATCTTCTACGATACGAGCACATAAGCCTGTCTCCTGCCAAAACCCAGATCAATGTGACATGAATACATTTCCCCGCTCCTTGATCGACTCTTTGATTTAAAACTGGTCGTGTGGGACCCTGCTCCTCTGAGTCGTGAAGAACATGCAGGTTCTATTTCCCCCTGTGGGCAACACAAACATGTTTTTTTGTTATTCCCTTCTTTTCTCACAGCTTGTTAAACAAAAACAAAACAAAACCCAAATGAGGAGCCGAATGGGGCGTAGCTGCAAATGGATTCAAAACTAAAGAAGGGATCACGGGGGGGTGGGGGGGGGTGGGGGGGGTGTTGAATTAGTTCAAATGAATTAATTTGTCACTGCAAATGTGCTGATGGTGTGAAAGTTGATTCGTGTTGGAAAGCTCCCGCTGATTTAGGAGGAAAATTATGCTCTCTAACAAATATGCAGTGTTTTCAATTACCGATTTTATTCAGCTAACATGTGTTGGGCATCACAGGCTAGAAGATGTAAGTCTGTCAAGACTTAATTAACTGCCCTAATTAGCCGTATATTCTGCTGGCGACATCCATGTAACGTGCTGTGAGCTGCACAGGGTCGAGTGGAAGCTTCTCTCTGCACTGAGACTCGGAGGGAACCAGAGAGGAAAGAGCTGCGGGGAAGTTTGATGCCTGAGTAACGAAGGGCGAGGGATGTTTTTTGCATCTTTAAAATTCCCAACGTGAAGGCAGCAAACAGCCCACGGAGCGGCACAGCTTCCTGTTTACACAACGGTTTACTAAGAAACACAGTTTGAGCAAAGACATGCGTGATTTGGGTTTATTGACTTTGTTTTTTTTATTTTTCTGTTAAAAAACAGCAGGTCTGAAAGGTTTGAGTTTGGTTTCATTTAACAATTGGAAGACAGTTTTTAAACCCAGCAGTTTATAAAATCCAAAAAACACCATGAATCAATACAGAGCTGCATTCAAATTTATAAAAGATCATTGAATTTTTGTAGTGTACTTCAAATCTTAAAATTGTCCTACAAATACTCAAACAGTTATATTTTAGTGTGAAGAACAATATTATATAGCTGCATTTAAAGGGAAATTCCAGTATTTTAAACAACCTGGGCCCTATGTTTATAAATGTGGGTGTGTTAATGAAAACATGGTGGGGTGGCTATGACGTTATCTTATGTGGCGACTGCGACATGTTATTTTTCAACAATAAAAGGTTAAAATTGTTATTCTGGGTCTTTGCTAAGAATCTGGCAACATTACACTCGTCTCACTATGACTATGATTATGACACTAGAAAATAACTTTTCTTTCCTGCACAAAGTTGACACGCAAACTGCAGAGAGACTATTTTTACATTGTTTTATGCTGTCACTTGTTTGAATGACGCATTGCTGAGCTGAACACAATTTTCTGCTTGGATTGGCAGTAACGTTCTATTCTATTCTTGTTCTATTGAATTTTGACTTTCGACAAGCTGCTGCACGGTTGAGAGCAAAACATCTCGTTGACCAAGTCATGTGTAATGTTACCGGACTCCCAGCAAAGACCTAGAATAACAACTTGATTAATTAGTTTGTTTCCCCATAAGATTACACTGTAGCCCCTATAGGACCAATTCTGAATATTTGTGTAGAAACATTCATTCACTCTAAATTGTATGAATGCGAGTGTGAATTGTTGTTTGGCTCTTTTGGCCACTGGCGCTTCCAAACCCCACATTTATAAAAGTAGGATCCAGTTTGAAGAATACTGCAGTTCCCTTATAAGGGCTCTGAAGCAGCTCTAACTGATTAACTGTTCAAACTCCTCCACTCAGTGGCAGAAGGAAAATTGTCAGACCAGAGCACAGTTGGTTCAAAACACACCGTGTCCGTCCTCTGCCTCCCACGGAAGTGTGAAGGGGGGGGCAGCAAACTTTATAATAAGACTCCAGACTGCAGCTGCTGTACAACAGGAGACTGCAGAGCCCTCAGGACGGCTGGTGGATGAACCAAGGAGGGAAACTTTACTCTCAAACACTTCAACCTGCCGGTGAGAAAATCTGCTCTGCAGCCGGCGAAAGTCCATACTTTACTTGAGACGTTTTTAAAAAGCTTCTTGGTGAGGAGATGTGGTGGGAAAGTGTTAAAAGCTGATAAAGAAAACTACTTGTGCTCATTCGGCTACACACTTCTATCCACAGGAGGACGACAGTAAATCTTAAGCAACGAAGCTCAATCTGCTCAATAAGGCAAAGTAAAGGAGATCAGATAAAGACGTGAACCAATAGAAGAGTCAGTTACACATGTTCGGGTGTTAGAAAACACATTGGTCTTTAAACCGCCCACACACTGCTCCTGTGAATGTTTCACTCAAACCCTCCAGAGTTGACTGGAACAGATCCATCATCCTCTAAACTCGTACATTTATATACAGATATATTTTTAAAAGGACCTCAGGGTCTTACTAAAGCTGCAGAGACATTATAGAAAGCAGGGCTGGAAAAAAAAACGTCTGGTCCACAGGCTGGAAACTGCCCACGAGGGTTCACAAGGCAAATAATCATCTAATCTATCCACTAAATCCACAAATCTCACATCTAGCGCTGTGCAGCAGCAGCAGCAACTGGGACTCGCCCATCAGATTGATGTTGATCCCAATAACAGACTATGGTTCACTGCAACGGCTTCAACAACTTATTCTTGAGTTTCACTGAACTTTGAATAAAAGGGTGAACAGCTCTCTTTGCAGCAGCAGCTTCAGGTTCTTTTTCAAAATAAAAGCACTCCAGAGTTACCGTGGATTGAATCCATTCTTTTAGTTGTAAATATTTGTATACAAAGAAATACAGTAGTTATACTAGAAACCTCATTTCGGCTGTAGTTATATATTTACAGGTGTTTACAGGTGATCCAACTGAACAACAGACCACAACACTTACCCGTTAAATAAACATGAAACGTTACAGTTTCATTTAAACTTTCAACCAACATCACCAAACAAACAGCCCATTCCAAACAGGCAGGTTAAGAAACACACACTGCACTAGATAACACAAAAGAAGCAACTCACAAACAGCACATTTAGTTTTTTCTGCTCTTAAAACACAGAGTATCAGACTAACTGGCCCTGCAGGGTGGCGTCTTCCAGCTGTGTGCCTGTCGGAGCAAAGGCAACATGAACAAGCTTCACGCTGTCAGTCAAGGGAAGTAAATTGGGATGTGGCACCTTCCAAGAGAATCGGACAATAAAAAGTAAAAGGCCAGTCTGAGCTCCAGAGCGCCTCGTCTCCACGGGCTCTCTCTCTCACGTCTTTCATAAATCGTATATATATTTAAAAAGGTAATAGAGATCTAAAGTTTGAGGTGTATTAAAAACCAGCAGCCCTCATCATCAGGAGATTCAAGGAGCTGGATTCATCCTCCTGAGACAAACTGAATACGTGATCCAGTCTTCAAAGTGTCACCGAAGAAATAATACATGAAGCACGTGAGGTCAAACCAACATTCATCGGTGTGTTATCCATGAGAAACTCTCCTCGTTCTCTAATCATCGACCACATTTCATTCATGTATGTATGATTATTCCAATTATGGACCCTAATCCCACTGATTAAATGGTATTAATATGTATTTCCCGCCCGGGCGCTGGACGGGGCGCTCCTCACTGCAACGGAGATCAGAGCAGCTGTATTCACACACTGTGAACGTGGTCATTAAAACCTTCACCTGGATTATACATGGCAAAGCCCAGGGGGGGTCAAGAAGATCTACTGTACATTATATGGGGGAAAATCAAATGAAGTTGTAAAATCAGCGTAGACATTTCTGCTGAGCTGTGAATAATCAGGGAGAGGAAGTTTAGTTTAAAGCGTATATATTTAAGTAAAGAGTGTTTTCTCTTCCCACTGAGCAGTCGCTGTCCCGAGCCTGAATCAGCAGCCGGTGTCAGAGGCTCTGCGTCAGATAAACAAAGCTGCAGCCGGGGGGGGGGGGCTCTCCAGATGGCCACATCAGTTTAAACACTGTAAACCTGTGTGAGGGAAGAGATTTAAAGCTGCTGGTTTCGCTGGAGGAATTCCAATCGAGACCAAATTGTGACAAGAGAAAAAAAAAATAAGTACTTCCCTGTTACAGCTGCTGGATTGAGTGGTTTGTTTTTTTGCGATACTTCAAAGTTAAACGCACAAAAACAACAGCACATTAAGAAACTGTGAAGCTTTGGATGCAAGACGTCAGTTTCTAAACAGCTAAATTCAACTCCACTCAGTTAGAGGGAACAATCCGTCAACTGATTGATATGTTGACTGATAGAAGATAAAGTGATTTATTGAGTGAAAATGGAAAATAGCTGCTTTTTCCAGCTGTTCAGATGCTGCGAGCTTTTACTTTTATAGTTAAAATGCAAAAAAATACACAATTTGAAGATGTCACATTGTCACTATTTAAGAGTTTTACAGAAACCAAATGCAAATGCCACACGAGGGAAGTCTTTGATTAGATGTACGGGTTTTGTGCCCAGTTAAGAAGTCCTATCTGGCAAAGGTTTCAAGCAGCACAAGGGCAGAGCTTGATGAAAAAAAACTCAAAGGGAATAAACATGAGAAAACTCCAGCCTGCTGACGGAGGAGCTGACGGAGGAGCTGACACTGAACAAAGGGAAACACAGACACGAAGGTTGTGTCTCAATTCAGAACTGTCTCATTTCCAAGGCTCCTTCAGATGCGGCCGAGAAAAATGCTTCCTCCCATCCTTGAGAGAAACTCAGGCTCCAGTGGGTAGATCATTCCCGGCCAAAACATATCCCAGGATTCATTGCTCTTCAGCGACGAGCCATTTCTCAAAGAGGTAATGACGGAGGCGGTCCTCTAGGGCCACGTGGACCGTGTCCTCCGAAGGATGCAGCCCCTGAATCCAGACCCATTGAATCCAGACAGGAAGTTAACAAGACACAGGAGAAAGTAATGAAGGTTCCACGGGCTCCAGGCACAGGATCATGACATTAACAGAGTTAAACCCAGTAAACGAATCTGGGATCAGTTGCATTTCAATAATTTCACACTGCCTCTCGTCAACATGCTCCAGTGTGATGTGGCTCAGTAAGACACATTTACACTTCTTAAGAAAACTGCAATTTTGCTTTCTTGCAAATCCAGGACCTAAACATAGAAGGTGTTATCGATTAATTTAGTCCTGGTCGGTGTGAATATACTTCTGTATCTCTTATGCACAAGAAGATCCCAGTTCTGAACTGTTTTTTAACTGGGAAAGGCTCCAAATGACCATGCACAGTAGCCAGCATATCATAATCATATAATAATCACATCTGTATATACACATATATATCCCATATCTTAAAACATTGCATTCAGACAATTAGGCAAATACTTCATTCTAATCCTCCTCGTCCTCCCGTGGACTGTTAGACTTTAAGAAACTGGCTATGAAATTCAAATAAGTGATGAAAGTGAGAAGAGATGTTTTCGGGTCAAATGTCTGTGCAAGCCCACGCAGGGAAGTGGGTTATGGGTAACGTAGGTCGCACACAAACCTCCAGCATCTCAACAAGGCATTGTGTGGATTTGTGAGCGGGCTGATTGGTTTCTCCACCTCCAGAAGGTCGAGGAAAGAGAAGAAAAAACAGAGATATTACGATTTATGTACGAGTTCAGGAGATTGCCAGAAAGCGATGCTCACAATGGACATTTCAAGTTCTCGACAACAATATAAAGGTTTAGCTGCTGCTGCTGGAAATAAAGCTTCTATCTGGATGGAGTGTGGTTTTGGTTAGTTATAAATAAACATGTGTCTGAAGTCACCGTGAACTTCACTGTGACTGTTGTTGTCTCTGGTTCCACCGCTGCCTCTCGTGCACCCGGGGCCAGATGCATAAACAACGTGCACTGTAAATAAAACCATGCATACACTATGTCCCACATATGAACTGGAATAAAATAGTATGTACTGTGAATGAGTGCACCTACATTTCTTTATTATTTTACGTCAGAGCATCAATTTCCCTTCGTTAATGACCTTTAAATTCAAACCTGAGCCGTGAAGCACAAAGTGAGTTTAAACACGACTCTCTGTTATAACTCTACTGTTCAGTCCCTGATCCTCCTCCTCAGCAGGATGATGGTGTGAAGGTTTATCTGATGAATAAGTGATATGGACGCTCTGGAAAACAACAGCCAAGCGTAACGAGTCCCAATCTCAATCAGGGAAATGGGACATTCTGCTGTTAATGCGGTAGAGTGGGCCAAAGTACCGAAATGCAAACAGCATTACTACCAATCCATTCATGGCAAAAACTGATGGGGTAGAAATGACGCTTGTGAACGTTCAGCCAGTTTCCACGATGTGACAGATCTGCAGGAAACAGAATGGACGTACGTGCAGCTTTATAAATCTGATGAATAGAACTCTGATGCGTGTTTCTGTCTTTTCTGTGAACACAATGTGTGAATTCACAGCTTTATGCTTCCGACTCCAGATGCCAATTATCACGCAGGCATGTGGTTCCGTCCATAATCGTTGTGTCATGTCTGAGGGAAGCCAGAAATAGCTAATTGTTAACAGACACCGGTGTGAGATGCAACGAGAAGCATTCGCCTCTAACAAATGGAAGATGTCGCCAATTAATTGATGGCGAAGTTCCATCAATCACTGGTAAATATGGCTCATAGACTGGATATCAAGATGGACGACATGCAGCAGCATTATAGGCCCTAAGCCCCGCCCCCTCCGTTGTGATGGATGGGACAGGGACCAAAGTAAATGGTTCAATTATACGTCAAAGATTCCCAAAGATCCATTCTGTCATTGTAGGTTGTTGTTATCACACTGGCGTTCAAGTGTTCATTTCCCTGGCAAGTTTGTTTTTAATTAGCTATTGGATGATCTAAAAAATGAAAACTGAGACTGACTCACGATTGGTCCAGCACATGTATGAGCAGGAAGTCTCTTCATCTCCGTTACCGTGTAAATTATTACGTGTGAAGCAAAATGTACGAGATGGCATCGTTGGAATCCTCTGACTCTGTGAGCTTTAAAATGTTCAGAACCTATTCTCCGCGTCCCCCTTTCATCCCTCGCCCTTCGTCACCGCGGCCAAACTTCATTAGCGGCTGCACTCTGGGGGCGTGATAAGTGTCCGTTGTGAGCGGCGCTGACCCGGAGACCGTTCATCTGCCGAAGCTGCCGAAGTCTCCGAGCTGCTGCCTGAGTGAGCCGAGCCCCACATGAGTGCTTTTTATTTTAGCCTTGCCCTACTTCCAGCTCGAGAAGCTCATTAAATCAGATCTTGTGTTAAAGCTGGAAATGGAAAGAAAAGTGCATGTGAGTGTGTGTATGGAATGAGTGGAGTGGAGGGGGAGGGGGGGGGGGGGGCAATAATCATGTGTTTAACCATGTAAGTCTTATTGCCGCTGGGAGTTCTGGCAAGTGGCCGTGGAGAGAGTGCGACTGGCTGCGTGATGGATATTTCCAATAGTCAAAGCTGAAAATGCTGCATCATGAATGTGCAGCACATAATCACACACACTGTGAATTTCAGCCTCTAAAGGCCAAAGCAAACATGTTGCTGTTCATCAGGACACTAATGCATTAGAAGGAACACCCCAGATCTGCTGGTGTTGGACTCCAGAGAAGGCAGATCTCCTCCCAGAGCAGCTTAGCTCTTCTAACGCTGGGCCCAGCGGTCGGTAATTGGTCGACTGTATTAAAAACGTAGCCTCTTTAGTGAAGGTGATAATTTGACTTATGTCTAAATTAAGTCTGTTTAATTGGAGA
Source organism: Pleuronectes platessa (assembly GCF_947347685.1). Lineage (NCBI taxonomy): Eukaryota > Metazoa > Chordata > Actinopteri > Pleuronectiformes > Pleuronectidae > Pleuronectes > Pleuronectes platessa. The sequence goes on from NC_070626.1 coordinate 27,979,648, forward strand.
GTCATAATTTCCTGCTTTGACGTGTGTGAAGAGTCGATAATGTCTTGTAAAGGAATCACGTTAACATGTTGATTTTACAACGCATGGCTTCTACATCACTGCAAGATGAATTCAAAAGCTATTAGCTGAAGTATTGTTTAGTACAGATGCATGTCTCCGGGTCTTGCTCTGTTGAAAGGGAGTTTGTTCTCTCCAGTGTCTCTAACTGGTTCATGGTGGGAACTGTGGGTTTCTCTGTATGATATGTGAGGTCTTCACTAACAATCCTCAAGTCTGGATCTACTTGTGAACTAAACTGCAGGTGTGAAAGTGAAGTTGAAAGAAAAACTTTTTCTGTTTATAAATGTCTTTTTGAGTTTGATAAATCTTAATTGTTTATTATTTGACGTTTTGTCGACCTGTTCTATCAAGAATTGTTTTTATACTGTTTGTTAATGTATGTTTATGTGAATGAATCTGAAAAAGCAAAAAGATTTGATTAAAAGACTGATACCCTCTCTACTGTCTATCAGTTTAGCTTTAGCATAAAGACTGGAGATAGGTATGAACAGCTAGCCTAGCTCCCTGCAGAGCTATCAAGCTCCACCTTGCAGCAGATTGTCCTTCATTCACTTTCTTTTTTTAAATGTATTGAACAAAAGCTTTACTGGTTCTGGTAGCTGGTTTTTGCTTCCTCCCATTTCCTTCCTCTGCATTCTGTTACAAAAAAAAACCGAAAGAAAGTCTTCAACCATTCTCATGCTCCACCATGTTCCACTGTGTCTGTGTCTGGGATGAGTTTGACCGTGTTATTAGCGAACTGACAGCATTGCACCTTCTCTCTGCTTTGCCTCTGCAGCTGGGAGGATGTGGCATACTGGGGGTGGGGGTCTGGCTCTCGGTGACCCAGGGGAACTTTGCCACCCTGTCATCATCCCTTCCCTCCCTGTCGGCGGCCAACCTGCTCATCGCGGTGGGGACCATCATCATGGTGATCGGCTGTCTGGGCTGTGTGGGCGCCGTCAAAGAGAGTCGTCCTCTGCTGCTCACGGTAAGTTATTCGTCAGGTTTCTCCTGTTCACTTCAAAAACAAGGCTCTGCTGCATCTTGTTGACAAATAGCGTCAATGACTTTTCAAGTAGAGCTATAATCTTTAAGAATTCTTTACAATATAGCCGCCGATTGAAATGACACGCCGGGGATTCAATCTGTGTCCTTTTCATGAGAAGCGTTCAGCTGCTGCAGCTGCCGTCACTCAGAGAAGCAACACACACACACACACACACACAAACACACACACACACACACACAAACACACACACACACACATACACACACACACACACACACACACAGTTAATCTTTCATTTTGCATTGGAGATTTGTGATAAAAGCACAGGTCTCGATCTCTGTGGCTTCATGAAGAAAGACAAGAGTGAGCTCTGCCGACAGAAACCCACAATCAACACAACCTGAATTAATTACACTGCTGCTGTTTCTACAGTGTAGTTTGGATCTGTGATGCTTCAGTATTGAATAGGAGGTGGATCTTTTTTATATGTTACTGAAGGCCGGTAACAGAAATGCTGCACTTCTGAACATAAGTGTCACAGATTGACGGAACAATTTGATTCACAGACCCGGATATTTCAAGTCACGACTGAGAATATTTCATCTTAAAAAACAATGATAAGATCTATTTTATTTATTTATAACACTGGGACACTCTGACCACAGTCTGCTGCCCCCCCGCTGTCACTTCACACTCGACAGCCGCACACTGAGCTGCCAGCCGTCCGTCTGAAGGTGACGTGCTGTGATCGGCCGTCACCACGTCGTTTATCTAGAGTGAGAGACGCCAAGACAGCAGAGAGACTATCAGAGTGAAAGATTCAGAAAGAAAGAAACCACTTTCGACCAGGAGTTCAACATTATCCAGCTAAATGAGTAACTTCCTGTTGTTATCTATTTTAATAACGGCCTGTAAGCCTGAGACATAATGATAGGTAAATGTGATAAGGTTGAAAAGTCAGAGCTGCAGGATCAAGGTTTGTCTAACACGTGTAATCTATTACTGTTACTTTTGTAATGTTGCAGTGAGTGAGTGACAGACCTACAAGAAGCACATTACCATTCTGTTACATCAGCTCGAGGGAAACCCTGTATGCAATTCATCGTTCTTTGATCGGTTTCCAGTTACAACATGTGTGTCTGAACTACACTTTTATCACAGAGGTGTGTGTGTGTGTGTCTGTGTCTGTGTGTGTGTGTGTGTGTGTGTGTGATGAGCAGAGAACTGGCTGTAGACCTAGCTGGGGCTGATTTGCATATTTATAGGTCCACGAATATTAAATGAGGAAAAGGTGAAGCGCTTCATCCAAATCATTCCAAGGCGATGAAGGGATTTCTTTTCTTTTTTTTATCATGTAGATATAAGAGATGAGATTCGAAGGTTTAATCAATGACAGGAGATGAACTTTAAGGTCCGAACACCTCGTGACATTTACCGTGCATCGTAATATCTTGCAGGAGTTTGAAGAAACTTAAAGAAAGACAGCCACGAGGATACCACTACTGAAGCTCATGTATAATAAAGATTAATCATTTCAAATAAATTCTCCATATAAGCTTTCCCTGGACAGATGTGGTTGTGGTGGTGCAGGTCTCGGCTGGTTGTCAGAGGCACTGGCCCCAGTACTCCCACTTGAGGGGGGGTTAACCACTGGTGTCAGTCACGTTGACACACTAACAGCACAGTGGTAATCCCAAGGAAGAGCAGCGCACAATGTCACCACAATTACCAGTTTTCCACCAGACTGTTGCTCTAACAATGCATAGCACATGTCACAGTGAATGGATCCTACATATAACACGCTTTGCAAATTGCCAGTAGATGGAGAAGCTCTATTATTTATTCATCAAGTGATTTTATACTAAATTCTCTACCAAAGGGAATTTTTTCTTGTGTAATTGATCCTTCCAGTTGTCTTTTCTCTTCAGTTTTAAGAAGATTTACATCGGAATTTGAATGATTGTGATTTAAAAAACCCAAATTTAAAATGTATACAAATGTGGACCAGTCCAATATTTTGCAAAGTCCGATATCTAAGGAGTCTAAAAATGCAATGTGGCTCCACAACGCCTGCACAGCACAGATAAGAGAGGACACAGTGAAGGACTACATGTCACATTGGGCCCCAATTTTCTTCTACCTGTTGGTCTAGTTAAAGATGCATTACCACAAATATAAACAGAATAAATAAGTACAAATAGTGACATGGACAGAGGGGCATTTTTAAATGTGATTTAAAAGCTGTGTGCCGTGTTTAATAGGGGACACATTTCCCAGCAGGACTGTCTGACACCGGCCGGGCTTCGAAGGAAAAAGTGACATATAACCACTGATATGCAAGTCAGGGCACAGGAAGTATCTGACATCAAATATCAAACATTTTACGCTCTAATTTATCAAGACTCTGAGCTGCATGAGCTCCAATTTTTAACCCGGGGGGGGGGGGGGGGGGGACGCTTGATAATGCGTTAACCCCTGATCCATACCAGATTCTCATTTATATTTACCCGTTTGGCACAGACCCACAACCGAGGGGATGATTTTGATAAACAAACCAACTCATGTAATCAACTCTGCACAGTGTTTATCAGAGGGGAGGAAAAATCTGCGTGTGTGGGGGGGGGTGGGGGGGGAAATAGGATTTAATCTTTTCCAAAATGGCGCAGCAGGAGTTAGCAATCACGAGCTCTGTGGGAAACGGGTTCCGATGTCGATCATGAGCTCGATCCATGACTTCTCCCCACAGTGACCACACCGGCTCCTGCACGGCGTCAATATAATGAGTGTGGGGGAATTATATAGTTTGCTTTAATGAGTGACAGGGAAGCCCATCCTTCATGCCCATTAGAGAAGTCTCCTCTTCCCCCCGAGTTTCAGGGCTAATTAGCACGTTGATCGCTGATGAGGGACGCGGAGAATCGCTGCATCACTGTGAGACGTTTGAGCAATTACTGCTTCGCTCCGCGCTGCCAGGATTATTATTCCTGTTTTCTGTGCGCCTTGTAATTTGTGGCATCACAACATCAGAGCGACTGATTTTCTGTTTTCGAAAATCATCTTTTTTTTTGCGATTCCGTGATGACTTCAAACACATCCCTAGCTTTTTATTTTTTTATATATATATGAATGTCAAACTTCATACAAACATATTAAAACTAAAAAAAGATAGCGTGGGCTCTAATCTTGTTATAGGGCAGAAATATTGCAGCAGCCTTTGGACTTAATGTTGGACTGGCAACCGATTACTCAAAGAAAAGGAAAATGAAAGTTTCAATCACGTCCGTCGTATGTGGGATTAAAACTATTTGGGGCCAAAGTCAGAGAGTGTGATCTGGTTAGTTTTGGTTTCACATTGCAATTTAGGGAGAGAACTAAAGAATTCAGTAGAGAAAATGATGAACAACAATTTCTTCTTCATCTGAGGTTAATGCAGGTAATAACCTAAATTCATATTCTCTATATAAAAGGCATGCTGGGACATGAGGGTATGGTTTAGTCTAATTCTGATGGACTCTACACCGAGGGAGAGACAACACGGAGGGGAGACAACACGGGGGAGACAACACGGAGGAGACAACACGGAGGAGACAACACGTAGGAGACAACACGGAGGAGACAACACGGAGGAGACAACACGGGGGAGACAACACGGAGGAGACAACACGGAGGAGACAACACGGAGGAGACAACACGGGGGAGACAACACGGAGGAGACAACACGGGGGAGACAACACGGGGGAGACAACACGGAGGAGACAACACGGGGGAGACAACACGGAGGAGACAACACGGAGGAGACAACACTGAGGAGACAACACGGGGGAGACAACACGGAGGAGACAACACGGAGGAGACAACACGGGGGAGACAACACGGGGGAGACAACACGGAGGAGACAACACGGAGGAGACAACACGGAGGAGACAACACGGGGGAGACAACACGGGGGAGACAACACGGAGGAGACAACACGGGGGAGACAACACGGGGGAGACAACACGGAGGAGACAACACGGGGAAGACAACACGGGGGAGACAACACGGAGGAGACAACACAGGGGAGACAACGCGGGGGAAACAACGCGGAGGAGACAACGCGGAGGAGACCACGCGGAGGAGACAACGCGGAGGAGACAACACGGAGGAGACAACACGGGGGAGACAACACGGAGGAGACAACACGGGGGAGACAACACGGGGGAGACAACGCGGGGGAAACAACGCGGAGGAGACAACTCGGAGGAGACAACGCGGGGGAGACAACACGGGGGAGACAACACGGAGGAGACAACACGGGGAAGACAACACGGGGGAGACAACACGGAGGAGACAACACGGGGGAGACAACACGGAGGAGACAACACGGAGGAGACAACACGGAGGAGACAACACGGGGGAGACAACACGGAGGAGACAACACGGGGGAGACAACACGGAGGAGACAACACGGAGGAGACAACACGGAGGAGACAACACGGGGGAGACAACACGGGGGAGACAACACGGAGGAGACAACACGGGGGAGACAACACGGGGGAGACAACACGGGGGAGACAACACGGGGGAAACAACGCGGAGGAGACAACACGGAGGAGACAACACGGGGGAGACAACACGGGGGAAACAACACGGAGGAGACAACACAGGGGAGACAACACGGAGGAGACAACACGGAGGAGACAACACGGGGGAGACAACACAAGTCGTCTGCGACAAGTTGTTTTAAACTCCTCTGATGCCTTTTTTAAGTACCAGAGAGGTTTCTGGAATTTGTGTTACCCTGTAGGAACCTTCACTTTGGGATTTTACTTTCTAAATACTTCATGAATTAAAAACCAAATGTTTCCGTTACGCTACAGAAGACGATCTCTTCTTCATCATTGTGATGCAGCACCAGTCAGACTCTAAACCACATTTTTGCAACAAAGTCCAATCCCCCGTCCTTTTCTGTAGGAAATTAGGAGCTGTGTAGGGACACAGCATTTCTCCACAAATGTAATTTGCATCAGGGTAATGGGTAATTAAAGTCATGTTCACACCAGTGAGCTCGGATGATCGATACCAGCACAAAGTCAAAGGGCGTGGAGGAGGAGCGGGGGAGGAGCGGGGGAGGATCAGCGACCCGATCTGCCCACAAATTAGTCCGACTGGTGAGATCCGTGCGGTGGAGGTGGAAGAGGATTGTTTACAACGTGCAGCTTGGACGTGGCTCTGATTTATAGAGCCTGTAAAATGATTAGCCCCTCCACATGAAAAGACAGAGGCCATCACCTCAAAGGCTTCCCTCCGTCTATACGCTCAGGGAAGCCATCGATTCTGAGGGCGCTGATGGAGCGTGTGTCTGACATGAATGGTTCACCGGCCGCACGGCTCTGTCCACACACAAAGAGACACCGTGGATTTCACCCTGTGTAGAAATCACAGAATGGGGGGGGGGGGGGGGGGGAACACAAAAGAATCAATCCCCGGCCCTGGACTTTGATTACAGCTCCTAACCTGACACCCTGCTAAACATCAATCTTTTTACTAAGCAGGGACATCAAGTCAGAACATAAATACACGGAGGCCTCCTGATTTTGTTATACGCATTTTCATCATGCATGCAATCTGCACTTAGACTGCGGTTCTCTGGATTATTTAAAGTCTCCTTAAATGTAAATATTACAAACGTAAATTCCAGCTCTCTGGAGATTAATTGCTGCAACGCTTTCTATGCCATGAACTACCGCAGTAAAACAAGCTGCAGCAACGAAGATGAGAACAGAGCAGCTCAATCCTGAGGGTTTTCTATTCTGGTCCTCGAGCGTCGGTGTCCTGCAGGTTTCTGTCCGTCCCTGAAGGAATCAGTTAGATGTTCATTAACTCTCATGGAACAAAAAGCTGCAGGAGACACGTCCACTGCGAGCGGAATGGAGACGTCCTAAAGGACCGTTCTGCTGAGTTTTATATCTGTTGCAGTTAGACTGACATGGTTATCTGCACCATTACACGTGTCAGTACTATCTTTATCTATCAACGCTTGCACGGGGAGAGCAGAGGAAGGAAAGATAAAATACTAGACAGGCTCCCTCAGTTTAGAAATGCTCCGTGTTACCTGGTGATAAAATCAATAAAAGGTCTTCAGGTCAAAAATGAATGTTTTCTTGCCGTTGCTCTGCCAGTGATGCATTATCTGTACAAGCAGCCTTCCTTCAAAACACATAACACTGGCAAGTGTGATGGTTTATCTAGTACACAAATGTCTATACTTAACTTAAAGTGGCTATAAATTACAGATACAAACTACATGTTGTCACACAGTGGGAGAATAATGGGAAATGGGAATTATTTTGACATTATTATGACAATGTTTGTGCCTGCAACAGTCGAGGAAAAGGCTAAAAAAAACCAATTTGAATTACTCGTCGAGCACCGAACAGCAAAAGACAACAAACTAACAACTGTCTGGTAAAAATAAAAGAGCATAAAGCTGAAGAGAAATATTCCCCACAAGAGAGGGTGGAGACCAAAGCAGAGCTAAAAGTCAATATTAGAGTTGTATTCAGTTTTGTGGCCAGAAACAAGAATCCCAAAGAATAATAATTATCTGTAAGTGATGGACATATACATAAGCAGCTGTTATCTAACAAGTTTATCATATAGACTTAAGAAGTTGGTGAAAAGGTGATGATATGTCAGTGTTTCATCTCAATCTTTTTTCCATTAAACCCAAGGATCTTCTACTTTACTGGAGAATATCATGTTATAATGTATTTCAAATGGATATGTTTTACTATTCACTTTTTTCACCCACTCGCTGCTATTCAGATTCAGAAGATTTGCATAAATATGTTGATATTTCTAAAGATTTAAGCAGTGATTCTGAGCATTTTCGGCTCGTGACCCGTTGCATAAACTAGTGTCTGTTTGCAGTGCTTGGTTTTGTTAAACTCTGTTCACTATGAATCTCAGAGAGTTTCAGTTAAATAACCAAGTCTGAAAAGAGGATGAATTATGCAAAAAGGTCAGAGATTAGAGCAAAATCCAAATAATTATCATACATTTCTATCACAGAACTTTCTGTTTCTTTCTTTCTCTTCCCAGTCTTCAGCTCATAATTCTCCATATTTATCTCATGAACCTATGGAGAGACCTGACAACTGGGTCGAGAACAATTTAACTAACTTTTTTCAGTTATATATATGGTCTATTAATATCCCACATTGGAGACCTGTACGTTGTTTTTGCTGATAATATCTGAACAGTTATTTAAGACGGGGTCTGAACTCATGAATTGTATCTATGATAGAATATTTGTATCTTTTGGTATCGGGACTTTGACCCAACAAATCTAAGTTCCTCCACCAGTGACAGTGCAAAGTCAAAAGTTTGAAAATCAGCAGAATCTCCGGAAACAGGAAGAGGCTTCTTGACAACAGTTTAGTGAGCTGCTCCATAAAACACTGTTTATGGCCCCGTTTTGCTTCCTCTTATTCCGATCTCCCTATAAATCTCTCCCGTAGTTATGCTGCTGGAAGCCGCCGCGGCGAACAGAATAGCGTACAGTATTTCAGATTGAATAATGACAATTCAAGAAAAACATATTGAGGCTGCTTCGGTCCCTCCGTAACTAGATCTGAGTCTTTGTTTATAATAATTTATCACAGTGACAGTGCTGGTGCACAACAAAACAAGCCATACTTCAATTTGAGATTTTAGCCCAGATTCTGTATATGCAGTGTCCACGTCCATTTGCACAGAACTAACTCCAAGCACAAGCTACTGTGATCACATAAAAGCAGCAGACGCCTGCTCTGTAACATAAACACCATTTCCATTATAGTTTTCCTATGCAGCGGCCTTTCAAAGTAATTTAGACAAAATATATTGTTTTTTTATCTTATGTCTTCATTAGCACGTTTAAAAAACCCTTTGTTTTATGACAGTTATAAACATGAGGAAGCTGGGACGTGCTTTAATTTAGCTTTATTTTTATTATAAGTCTTTTTCTAGTTCACAAATGGACTTTTATCATTTGCACTTAATTGCCGGCTGCAACCCATTTGATAATTGTGATCCACTCCGTGCAGCCGTGTGAAATCCCTGCAGCTAATTCAAATGTTTTTTTCCTGCAGAGTATTATAGGAGCCAAATGCAGCCGTCTGCCTTCCGATGGTCCTGTTGAGTCTGGATTCTGCCTGTGGTCCAACAAAGAGCCGCTGGATTTCTTATTAAGAGCAGATTAATGGAGAAGCAGTGACAAGAGCCGCGGGGGAGGGGGGTGTTGGTCGGTTTGTTTTCTCAACACTAGATTATCACTCCGAGTTTTTACAACGTCCCTCAGCTCTCGTTGCTCCGGCATCAATGTTTAATTCATCGCTTTGTCTTACATTGAAAAAAAGTTTTAAATTTTAAGTTGATAAACGAAAATATCCATAAGAAGCAGAGCAACAAATAAAGAATATTTTTACTTTTATAGCAACTTAAGATCAGATGACTATAAAGCTACCTATCAGACGGGGACACTGAAGTCCGCACATTGTCCTGAAATTTCCCGGTGGAGCCGTTTGTGAGAAACGCAAATGTCCTCATCAGCTGCTCCGAGACATTTTCCATTACTCCTCCTGCCAGAGCCCTCGTAAAAAGTTCTGAGTAAGCCCGAGTGAGAATACAGTCAGGAAATGTCTGCAAAAACTCACAGCGAGCAAGTGGGGGGGGTGTTATCCAAGCAAAAATAAACATTATGACTCCGCTGCTGATTGAAATTATATACGTCCAGTCCTTCCTGCTGCTTGCTCCAGCCAGAGGCCAGCCCTCACCTGAACGTTGCTGAAACTGTCATTTTCCAGTTGCTGTGAGTGCTGTGTTCACTATTAGTCAAATGCAAACTCTGGAAAATATCCTGACCCAATTTTTTCTGACATTTTCCGCAAGTTCATGTCTGAAAACAACTTGAGGGACGACTCATCTTCAGCAGTAACACATTCTGAGGAAGCCACTGTTTGTAACCTGCCCTGCAACAAACTAAAAACAGAACTGGTGTAGAAATATAGAAAAATCAATTTAATTCTTGTGATTCCTGTAAAGGTGGCACCAAATAAAGGATTCTGGTGAGATTCTCCTGGTTGCTGCATGTCAACAACTTTATTTTTATTCAGTGAATCAAATAGTTCTTGAGTTGCGTCCCTTGGAAATATTCTAACCCAGGTGGAAAACACATCATCTTCCTCGAGAGCCAGTTAAATTCTGTTAAATTGATCAGAAATGATTATTTGCAGAAGATAACCTTTAAATTGTGTTTATTTTTGCAATCAACTTAGCAGAAGATGAATTACCTGTCTCTGCTGACAGCTCCTCCCTGATGAGGTCGACACTACTGATACTGGTGACTGCTGATCGGTCACAGAAACCTGCCAACCTTTGTGCGCGGCTGAAAGATGGTGCGTGAACTCAAGGACAGCGCCGTTCGATTATTAAGCCCCTCAGCTGGATGCGTAAACAATTAGCAGTATAGTTCACCGGCACATTTCCATAGGACCTGAGCTAAGTGACCATTCGTCAGGGCAGCTTGTCTGTCACATGGATTCATGATCTGTCTGCTTCCAGTGGCCGACAATCGATTAGCGGAACTCTTAAGTGGGTAAAAAAACCAACAATCCAATAGCAGGGATCGAGGGCCAGAGGCAGCAACACTGTGCCACACACTGAATATGAGTTTCTAGCAGTGGAGCTGCACAGTTGACCCGTAACTCTCTTAAAACTGTGTCGAGATGTTTCTGCTGAGGATCAATACGGAGTCGAGAAATAGCACAAAAGATTCAAACTTCACTTTTTGACATTTTCCGCGGATCTGCCTCCGTCTGTTGTTCTCGCTCCTTCATGTTTATATACTTCCTTTGGGTTGTAGATCTGCAGTAAGCAGCTGCATTACATATTTTTCTTGGCTGCATTTTATTTTCGACATTATACGTTGGACTTTTCAAAGATTCAACAGCTTAAATTAACATGCAAACAAGCGAGGATTGCCGCCAAACTGGAGCTAACTGGAATTTTACACGACCCAGGGCGTGACGTGGAATCAATGAGGCCTGACAGAACAATAGGAATTGATTCCAGTCGCTTGTTTGAGGGCGCCTCCTGGAAAGCCCAGGCCCAGCGCTGCCATCGGTTTGTTACCTCGTCTGCTTTTCACCTCGCAGTGTTGCCGCCGAGGCTTTCATGCTTTCCAGGCTTAGTGATTCATTCATGCAGGTTCTGCCAGGAGACCTCGCGGGCAACTGACGGCCCGATGACGGCTCCATGACAGACCTGTGAACCATCAACGCTCTCATCCACTCTCAAGCGAGCGCCTGGGACTCACGGAGGACGTGTAGCCATGATGTTTGTTAAAAAACATCATGGCTAGCAGCTCAGAGAGGCTGCGTTCAGCAACACTCTGAGCTGAATGTATATGTCAGCATGTAAACATGTTGACATCCTGATGTTCACCACAGATACTGTATATTCACAGCTCAGGTTTTGCGCATTAATATGCAAACGCATCACATCCCTCTGCCTCTACTGCTGCATTTAACAGTAATGGTGGAAATAGAGAGCTGAGCCAAAGCACCTTCCTTCCTCTTCTTCTTCTTCTCCTCACTATAAAGGATGAAGAACACACAGCCGCTGAGGCCATTTCATACCCGACGAAAGTTTAAAGACATCAGGCGAGGCTGTGTTCACAGAGAGTCTGCTGAATTCAAAGGGACTGAATCCAATAGTGACCTTCATCGCATGGTTTTCATCCTCATGAAAAGAAACCCAGACACACCTGAGCATGTGTTAAAGGCTCAGCAAATTTACATCATCTGAATTTTTCCTCAAAGTACAAAAGAGTAAAAAGATTCTCTGGAGAGTTTGAACTCGCAGTGAGACTCAGTCAAACTCAAACCTGACAAAACAAATGCTCTCACTCTCAGCTGGACTTAAATCTCATTTTATTTGTTTTGCCCATATTCACAAATCACCATTTGCCTCACAGGTTTTAAACAAGGTGCAACATCCCCTGCTCTTAACAATCATACGTTAGGAATCCCTCTCCCAGGACGGATACTGGTGTGTTGTTTGTGACTCATGTGAACTCGTCTGATTATAAACAGCATACAGCAAATACAGGATGGAGTCTCAGCCCAGAAATCCACTGTCTACTTCAGAAGCTCCCACATATTGGCTGTTCGTCATCAGCTGATAGCCGCCGGGCTCCGAGGTCGTAAATAACATGACCTCCAGGGTTTGGCAAGATGAAGGTCAAACACCTCAAGCAATGCATTATGGGAAGTCCTTTAATATGCTTCTTTCAAAGCTTCCTTCAATGAGATGAGTGAACGACGTTTATTCAAATCAGCATTTCAAGTTAGGCAAACGTATGTTGTTTATTGAAATTAACAAGATCTACGTATTTAGATGAAGTTTGGTTGGCAGCAGATCTCCTGCATCACATGAGAAATATGGCGAGAAATAAAATATGTTTCCTATAAGAACTTCACATAGAGGAAAAGTGTGGTGTATATCATATTTTGCAGTCTGTGATCCCCCCCCCCCCCCCCCCCCCCCCGCGCCCCCTCGACCTGTCAGCCAGAAATATCGAGGTTGAAGGATCTACAGCTCTTCCATCGGTCTCACGTCACCAGCTCTCTCTCCTTGACTGTCTTTGGCCATTTCTTTCTTTCTTTCTTTCTTTTTCAAGTTTGCCTTTCACTCCCACATACACACACACACACACACACACACACACACACACACACAGACACACACACACACTTCCCCTTGAACTTACGCGTCATTTAAATTTCACAAACAGAGCCCTATTATCCCCCCGGTGGTGTTTTCCTCCACTTCCATAAATGACTGTGCTGACGATGTGCTGCCCTCTCTGTGTCCCCCGCAGTTCTTCATCCTCCTCCTGCTCATCTTCTTCCTGGAGATTCTGTCCATCATGCTCTTCTTCATCTACCAAGACCAGGTAAGATTGCTCTCATCTTGTTATATCCTGTGATTTTCTTCTACCTGAACAAGATAATAACTGGTTGTGGGAAAACGGGTCCAATCTAAGCCTTTCATATGCCAGGCAGATTGCTGATGTTGAAGGTGGCAGATGTAAACCATCAGCGGGGAGATGGTTTTGAAGTTCATTCAAGCAGTGTAATACGCCGGTTAAGAAAAAAGCATGTGTCAGCTGACACCCTGCATAAATAATGGTTTGATGAAACTGCACAAGAATCTGGTTTGTTATTTTCATGCTGTTTGATGTCTGCAGGCTGCACCCGAGAAAAATAGAGACACGGCCACCATTTCCCTTTTCCTTGTTAATAAATCTCAATCTACCTCCGCTCGTCTATTTGTGGGCGATTTCCCCTGTAAATAAACAAGTCAGGCAGGAGAGGAGAGGAGGAGAGAGGAGGAGAGGAGAGGAGAGGAGAGGAGAGGAGAGGAGAAGCATGATGAGCTCTCCCCTCTCTTAATATGAATGTGTAATCCCTTCACATTCTCAGCTAAGGGTTTTAATATTGCATTGAAAGGCCATGCCAAATTCCATCCATCTTAATGTTAATTCAGGGATTAAAGTCTGGATTTGTTGTTTAAAAAGGAGAAAAATCTAACAACAAACACAAGATATTAATGTTGCACGACATCGCAAGTGTTAAACCCTGAATAATAATCGTATATAAAAGGCACAAATAATAATACGTCTTCTGTTCGGCCCTTGAACAAATATCATGTGACAATGGGTATTAGCTGGACTTAGCTCTGCAGGAGGGGAATGTAATTCCCCAAATAAGTCTGAGTTGAGGCTAAGAATGACTCAAAAGTTTTAAAATATGGTCCATGTGCTTTCTAAAGAACGCCTGGAGGGAGATTATGTATAATGTAGAGCGGCTCTTGCCAGAGTCAGAGCAGCGGCCGAGTCACTGTTCACATCATCGCTTTGAGTTTTATTTTTATTCCTGAAAACAAAAGAGCCTGAACGTTTTTTTTGGCAACATGAGAAGTCTGCTGCACACATTGTGTTTTTAAAAATCATATTACCAGTTAAATTACATCACAGGCAACATAACAAACAAACAGCTCTGAACAGATGACGGCTTTCGATTGGATTTCTCCACCGAAGAGGTTGTCTTCTTCTTCTTCTTCTTCTTCTCCCAGTCTGTCTGTCTCCCTGTCTGTCTGTCTGTCTGTTTGGTTGGTTGGTTGGTTGGTTGGTTTGTTTGTTTGTGAGCAAGATTCCACAATAACAACTCAACGGATTTCCACAGAAATGTGGTGGAAGGATGTTGTTGGAGTCGGGGAAGAACCGTTTCTATTTTGGTGCGGATCCGGAACAGGGATTTCCTTGTTTTTGACTTTCTTTAACATAACAAGATTGGACGTTTTTCAACAATTTCTCCGGGGAATAATGGATATTGATAATAATTCGGCATTTTTAAAAGACTAATATCCATGAATGTGTGACATTTGGTTTAGCTTGATTGAATTTAAGGGACTGTTGCGCCTTTGCGGACGTATGCACTCCACTAAGTGCCAATTCAAGTTTTAATTGTAGATTAAGCTTTAGATTCTCTTTGACAAATTAAATCGCAAAACTCACACCTCTATATTTGCATGAGAAATTACTGACATCATTGAGTCCAGTAAACACACTGCTTCAATTAAAAGCAAACTCGACAACTGACCACCGTGGCTTCCTCCAGTCACAGGTATCGAATGTCCTCTAATTAGATGAAAGAGTCATTTGACAAACGACGTGCAGATGCTGTCATTTAATTTAGCGTATACACAGAGTATATTGTCCAGCCTCTGGAGACCCCCCCCCCCCGATATAACCGTGACCGGGTGAAGTGGACTCAAAGTGAAGAGCTCACTCATAAATCACTGGCAATTTCTCTGCCCCTCGCGATTTATTATTCATGAGCTGGGACAGAAAACATTATCCCCAAAGACTTAGGCCAAGGCCGAGCCTGAGTGAGTCCTGATGCCCTCCTGCAGTTGGGTAAACAACTAGCTTCATTTCTTTCTGTTGGAATTTCTGTTTGCGACCTCAGACCTCTGACGTGTCTGTACTCTGCTCCTTTGGTTTCTCTAATTCTGGCACGATTACATAAATGTGTTATCCTTCCATTGCGTTTTCATTAGACGAGCCCCTTCTGCCTGGCTTCCAGCTAAGCGGCACTGGCACAAAATGAATGTTGTGTTGTTTCTGTCACCCTCCTCCCAGTATCTGTGTTCCCCGACGCTCGGTGCGCCCCATTATTCAGCCTCTGAATAATTCAGGTTGGTCTACCCAGGAGGCGATTAGCCGACAGGACAGAGTGAAAAGTTAGGGAAGGAAGGCCCGGATATTCAGCCGAGCTGGTGCACTGTGGGAAATCACTCGCAGTAAAGGATGGGTGGCCATTACCAGACTGCCACTGATATTCTTTTAAACCACAGGAGACTCAACAATTCTCAGTAATATTCTGCCGTGTAAAGTGTTTCCCTGCACGGCATCGTGAAGGAGACCTCCAGAGCATTTACTCAACGTGGAGATTCTCACAAAATGTAAAAAGTCAAAGGAGTAAATCAGAGGTTATAGATTATTATTTTTATTGGATACAAATGTACACCCTCAACTGACTGTTTATAAAGATGGACAACATTAATACTCTCTGAAAGAGAAGCCAAATTATCTGGATTTCCCCCTGGTGGCTGGCTGCAGTATAGGTCATGAACCCTGTCTTTACCATGTTACTGGATGGGACATGGACCTAATACCAGGATGAAACATTAGTCGAGCGTGTGTTTTGGTGGAAACTCAATTCTGCAACTCATCAAATGATAAACTTCTGGGTTGAGCATTGGAAAACATTGTCGTCATGGTTGTTATGATGAGACAACGCAGGTGACGATCACAATGACCTAAGATGGTTTTTTAAATCACATAATTTGCAAATTAGGCTATTTTATTTATTTATTTTTATTTCAATAGAAATGTCATATCTAAATTCAGTTGTTTGAAAGGGTCCAAAAAATTATTTGCTGTCATTCTTGTCACAGGATAACAGCTGCTAACCGAAACAAAACAAGGATCAGTCTCCCATCATTTGTTATTTCAGCAAAAAAACACCTTTATAGAAACTGCTTCTGCACATTGGTTCGATCCCACTCTGGGCTTTGAATTCTCCTAATGCACTGGGAGAGTGCCGCGTGCTGCAGTGAACCGAACACAAGAGAGCAGAGAGAGCACAGGTAGAAATGTACCTCTCATCCAAGTAATGAAAGAATTAACTGAGAAAAGGGAAAAAGACATTATTAGTAATTGTGAGAGTTTCATTCTGTTTATCAGACCCTGCTGCTTTCAGCTCCTCCATTTCCATGGAAACTCCTCCGCAGCAGTTGGAGTGCAACCCGACGTCCATCCTCCCGATTTGCAAAAGCTTCCCGACGCCATGAGTTAACCGGAGCGCTGCGGCGGTGCATGTTGATGCTCTCCGTCCCGGGCTGAAGGGACGGTCACGCTCCGCGGTGCGTTTCATTACAGCTGCTTTACACTTGATAGAAGCTCGGCGCCGCTGCTGGAGGCGACTTCAAACCAGCTCACACGTCTTCCACTCACCTGAAACCATCGGCACGGGTCGGAGGACGTGATATTGAAAACTGATGCATGTAGCATCTCAGCGTTTGTGTCTGTTTGGCTTCATCATCACCTCAAAGGAGAATCGCTCCGGAGTTTGATTAAAGACTAGAGGACTGCAAACAAATCGACCTGCACCCCCGAGCATCATTTGTGCTATTATCAATATTTTTAGTGGCTCTGGTAGAAGCAAAGCTGCGGAGAAAATGTGATCCTTTGATGAGTTCAAAGGTTTTCACACTGGCTTTGTGTTATTTTTGAATTAATTGAAGTCTAATGAGCCTCTCAGCCCTGTGAAGTGTGTTAAGTATCTTATTACACGCTTGCACGTGCAGTATGTATGTTTGTCTTTGTATTCACAATTATGGTTTAACTGTACGATTTGATTGCTTCATTTGCATACACACATACATGTATACATATATATATAGTTGTACTTCAGTCAGCACCCTCATGACAAAACTATATTTAGATTTCAAATGTAAAACATGCACATTTCCCCCTTGTGGGATAATAAAGGATTAGCTCATCTTAACATCATCCTCCACTGGACACCAGAGGTTGTTATAATTCAATCAGGAAGCTCTAAAAAATAACTGCATCCATATCAGTGAAGAGGCGACTGTTTACTCCGCCAAGGCCCAACAGGCCCCTTAAACTCAACCGTACTGCACCACATTACACACAAATGGTCCCTTAAATCCTCCTGATTTTCATCAAGATCCAGGAGTTATTCTTTGAGAAATTAACAAAAATACCGTTCCAAAAACTCCTGCAATGTTATGAAACGTGAAAGAACCTCCTGCCTCTGCTGCTGCGTCTGGATCCCCGCCAAACTGTAATGAGTTCTTTCTCAGCTCAGACATTAATTCACTAGTTATTGCATAATCCTGCTGACAAATGGGAAAAATCGATTACAAAAAAAATTACAAACCTAACCTCCTCGGTGGAGGTAGATTCAGTCCAGCACGCTCGTAATATGTAGAGTACACATATCTTACTACAACAACACAAAACGGCTCTCAGGCGTTTGGGGACACGTTAACGGAGAGGCTGTGTTTAAGAACTTTAATGTCTGAGTCGGCTGCTGGAGAGACTTTTTTATCTGCCGTCCCCCACAGAGCAATGTCCACGTGAGAGACCAGCAGCAGATTGTCCAGAGAAATCACAGCGTGGGCGTGTGGATGATGTTTCCACCAGCAAAATGAATATATAAATATCTCAGGGTTAAAAAAACAGTTGCCAAACACAAAGAAGATGCAAAACAAGATGTCAAAGAGATTCAAGAGCTTTTAGTTTCACAGTTTTGGACATTTTCCTGTTGCTGTCTCCGGTCGATGGTTCTTCAAACTCTGGAAGATGTCCGGACCCAATGCTCCAGACACTTTTGGATGCAACTGGCTGAAGTGAAATGGCATTAAAGGTCCTTTAAGTAGCCATCTATATGTAACTGCATGTTAAATAACGACCATTGTACAAACTTATGATTCCTAAAGCAAATAGCCCAAGACCAAGGTCACAACCGACTGAACAAAGTCAGGACATCAATCTCACAACATGCAGTTTAAGCCCAAATAACAAATACTTACCTCGTTGAAGTGTCGCCATGATCTCCTTGCACACAGAGCACACAGAAGCACTTCAACTTTACTTAGAAGGAGAAAGATACCAGGAATCCATCCCATTGAGTGTGTGACACCATGCAAACCGTCTGCAGCCTTGACGCTTTGCAGGATCCACAGCTCCTCTGTTTACCTCCACTCACTCCTCAGTTCTCTGCGTGTTGCACTCACACACTCATTCAGGATGAATAATGTTTCTCATTCAAGATGAACTTCTCTTTTATTTTATTAAAGCTGCAGAGCGATCGGTCTAAACACACCAGACACGCAGAATGAATGTGGCAGCTCGACGCTGTCCTGAGGTGACACCGTCACACTGTTGACAAGCAAGCTTATGAAAAGCTACAGAGACTCTGCACTGCAGCAGAAACCCCACTCTGCAACGGGCTGGTCGACTACACACACACACACAGACACACACAGACACACAGACACACACACACAGGTGTTTCCACGTGTCCTGTCTAATCAGACCTCTGCTCAGGTTTTCTTGGCAGAGTAAAGTGAAGACTTATGAGATGTCACCGACTCTAATGACAATGATAAAATGTGCAAGTTATAAAAAAAAGCTCGGCCTTCACACCCCTGTGGACTTTTTATTTTTTAAACTGATATGTTCTGGCAGTAAAGTCCACATGAACGATTCGTCAAATATCCCAGAGAAGAAAGTTTTAGTGGAAGTTAGACTGGGCAGGGCAGACATCCGTAAATGCCAGTGATGTGGTGCAGTGATGCTTAATCCACCTGCAGACTTGTATTTCAAACATAGCACGAACCAAGTGTAGAGAAACCAGTATGTAGCCGCCATGCATTCAAGTAATTTCAAGAAATAGGGCTAAATAGAATACAGACTAGAGTATGACTATTTGTTATAGCTTTAAAGCATCTAAATTCCAAGAGGACCTGATTGAAGACAAGAGGACCATACAGCTGTAACACGTGAAAACAGCAGGAAAGAATGATATATTTTACAGCATATTCTAAAGGTGGGACTCTTCTCTCCCCGGCGGCTGTGAGCAAATTAAAAAAAGTCTGTCTGTTCACACCCACACAGTCCTGAGGGTAATTAGGCAGAATTACTGACAAAAATCACTAATTCTTTGAAATGCACAGCCTCACTTCACAAGGGTGTGTTGGATTAATATGAATCATATTCATAAAGTGTGTATATTGATGCAGCAGCGGTGGTGGTGCAGCCAGCGTCGAGGCCAAATCAATATCCTGTCTGGACCCGGATGAAACGTGTAGCAGGGTCCCTGTTGACCTATGATGTACATCGTGGTTTTATTATCTCCTCAGGCAAAAAGGAACCAGATCATTTATCGAAGACTGAAATTATGAACTCATCAATCGATCTGCGGTTAAAGAGAAAATTATTCTGCATCGATTTTGGTCAATAATTCATAATGGAAGTTGTGTTTATAGCAAAAAGGCAACAAAAAAATAAAAAGTAACCGGTGCCAGATCTCGATTCTCGATTCTGGACGTTACGTAGAAAAGGCTGATTAATTATTTTACCTTGGGAATTATAAAGGGAACAATCATGTGTATTGTTCTCTTTGATATTTTTCAGACTGCTCAATCATTTGATTATTAAAGAAATAAACTGATTATGAAAATAATTCATGCAAAAAACTCAAAATGTGATTTTTTTTTTTAACCTTTAATATTAATATAGTGTATTCTTCTATAATCTAATATTGAAACCTAGCATAGTACTTAGTACATAGCTAATGGAGAATGGATTTAATTTATATGGCACTTTTTCTAGTCTTAACAACTCAATGCACTTTACACTACAAGTAACATTCCTCCATCCATGCACACATTCATGCAGTGATTGTATCAGCAGCGCCTTTTCTCTATCACACCATTAATGCTCGGTCAGCACAGCGGTCAAGGGCAAATCTGAGGCTGGGGACACTCGGGCGAGTGGCCCGGAGGAGTCGGGGATCGAAACACCGACCTTCTGGTTACAGGACGACCTCGTTCTCATACCAAGGCCCTGCAGTCTGCTGAGATTCAATCAAGCTGCACTGAATTGTTCATGCTTATAGATATAAGACCCTTGTGAACAGGATTTTTTAAATTACGTTCCATAAATCTCTAGGGAAATGAGTGAATACGCCATTAAATGCTCCATCTCACAACGGAAAGACAAAAATCCCTAATCGTCCAGATCCAGGAAAACATGTAATGGCGTCCCTCTTAACCCACGTAGTGTTTCACATGTCGATCTACCAACAAACAGAAAGGACCGGGTTTGAAAACAACCTTGAGGAGGTGATAACGGCGGCCTAATGTTGTTAATAGCAGAAACATTTGAAGTAATAACGGTACTTGAGGTGGCAGACGGACTCATTTAGTCGGCCTGCAGGGATCTTAAAAGCTCTGAGCACACAGAGGAGTAAAATGGAGCGAGGCGCCGGAGGGAGAGCAACCAATCGAAAGTGCTGACACGGCATAGATCAATACAAGTGATAGAAATGACAGGCAATTCTCGCCATAAAGCACCGTGATAAGTCGCCCCTGAGGTGCATATAAAGCTGTACTGCAGCCGTATTGATATGAGCCTGATGTATAAATGATCCCCACACCAGATTATTGAAGAGCTGTGTGCATGTGTACACTGGTGTAAAAAGGTTTAACGCGTAAGAGTCGCCACATTTCAACCCGTGTGTAAAACCTGTTCTCCTGCTTTGTATCAAACTGCTGCAGAATGAAACCAGATGTGGAAGAAGAATACGACTCAGACTCAAACAGATTCACTGTCGCATGCTGTGTGAGCAGCTGAAGACCCGTCAGTCAAACAGATGTGTCTGTGACCGGTCTGTGACACCGACAGTGATACGCTGCAGACTTCTGCCTCTGCTGGGAACACTGGGTTCAAATACAGATCCCAAAGACAGGTCGCCTTTAGCAAGAGGTTCCAATGTGACAGTGATGAGTGGAATTAAAGGGGAAAACACTCCTGTCCTCAGATCATCTTCAGCTGCTCCACAGGACAGTTGTCTTCCAAGAAAAGTGGACTTAACATTTAAAAGAGGCGGAGAGGAAGAGAATGGCAGTGAGTGAGAGTTCATAGTTGAGAGCTTTGACCTTTACGTAAAAAAGGGAACACGGGGTTTCTGGTTGTTATTCAGTTGACTTAGAGAAAAGGAACAGGTGTCTATACAACATGTTTTTCATTGTGTTGATTTGTTAAACGTTCTAAAGAAATGTCAAGAAAACAAACCAAAAAAACTTTGATTGTCGCTCAAACGTTTTCATGTAGTTCTTACAGTGCTCAGGGAAGTAAACTTTGAATCTTTTCTTGCTGTTGTTGGTCTTGGACCTGGACTTTCCCGAGATGATCGATATGATTGGTTTGTTGACCAGACATTCTGATTGAATTTCACATCTGTTATTTTGCTTCAGATTAAACTGAAAAAATCCAAAAGGTCCGGACCCGTGTGTATATTTTCTGACTCATCAAGTATTCAAACCCTGTATTAGTCTGTCTGGGAAACAAGATGGATATTGGCATGATTGCATATCCTCCTTTGAAGACTGAATTATAGTCATGAACAGAACCAAATTGCTCCGGCCATTCTCTGAAGCATCTTTGTGATTTCAAGCCAAATACAATCAAAGTTTTGGAAAATGAAGAAGTATTTTTGAATTGACGAAAAGAAAAAAGACGAGACACACGAAATCACTGTTGTTTTCAACCTGTCTCCCAAAAGAAAGGACTCTTCTCCTGGCGGTTTTTAAAATGTAGTGACACATTGTTTTACATCCTCCCCTCTGCCAAGGAGCTGGTGTGTTCACTCCTGTTCATCCTTCATTTGCTTGAGTTGTCAGATTTCCCGCAAAACTTTGTGGAAGGGTGGGACGTGGGCCAAAAGAGAATTCATTAGCTTTGTCACGGAATGCGGATGAAGGGTGGATCCAGGATTTTTCATTTATTCTTTTTGACATTTTCACAATTGCATAGTTCACCATAACAAATATCAGGCTCATTTAGGGGATTTGTATCTGCGAGTTTCTGCATATTGGTGCAGATCCAGATAAAAATCAGGATGCAGCAGATTTAAATTTAGTTTTATTGGAGAACAGGCTTTTTACAGCCACTGTGATAAATTCTGGCACTAAAAGGGACATTTATATCACTTGCTACACCATTGTACTTCACACTGAATGAACATACTGGCCACACTGGTTTCATAATGTACCTCCATGCAGCTCATCGTACCAGGATCATCCGAGCCCTCACCTCGACAGGATGTTAGTCATTAGGTCAATGCAGCAGGGGAACAAGGGCGCCTGTCGGGGGGGGGGTGCAGCTACAGAGGTGATTTCCTATCTGCTTGTGTGCTGGTGCGACGTGTCAAGGTGAGGTAATGCCGCCGTAAAAAGCGAAGTCACAAAGAGCTATGGTCAGGACGGATCTCATCCACTAACCCCGAGGGGACCGGAGCAGTTAAAGATGAGTCACGGGCCGTTACTGCATCTACAACACAGATGTAGAGGCCGTGACTTCTGTTGTAATGATACCATTTCTAAAAGATTTAGAGCTTTTACACATAATTAAACCATTTTCACTCAGCACTTGTGTATTATAATCAATTCATACATACAAAATCTCTAACTCCACACATAAATCATCTGTGGAAAGGGTGCATGCATGATTACTTAAAGTGTAATTATTTATAAGAGATGTATTTTTAAATAAAATCTCCTCCTTCTCAAGAAATCTCATGAACTCCTTCTCCCTGTCCAAGGTCACATGGCTGGAAGCCAGAGGAGGAATCAATGTGTGTGGTCACTCGTGTAACTTTAACTTCACCGTAACTCGGAGGCTGCTATAGAACGAGCTTTGACAAGTGTGCAGAGAAACCATGACAGTTATAAACAATCAATTTAGATTCATATTTTTGTCTATTGCTAGAATAGAAATTGACTGAATACAAATTGATGAAGACCCCCCCCCCCCCCCCCCCCTCCAGTGGCCTCTTCCTTCTGCATGAATCACCTCCTCTCATCCTGTTACACGTGTTGAACCTAAAATCCTTTAGATTGAAGGTTCTCAGTAAATCCTGAGAGCCGTGTGTCTGCTGTCAGTCTCAGTCTCACATCACTGTCATCGCCTCTCGACCCCGCTCCTCTGCTGTTCCACTTAATGTGGCATATCGTGAAATTCTTTGGAGGAAACTTGTAAGAAGACAAAACTAAAAAAAAGAACTATCCACTTGTGAACAGACGACTTCAGGTGCAGGTGAAGTGCAACCTGCTCGTGCGGTGAAGTGAAGTACAGGCATCACCGACTCATGAGACTCCGGTGAAATCCCATTTCAAGCGTGATAACTCCACTTTTTACACATCATTACTGTTCCAGCGTCAGCCGTCAAAACATTTGAGCTCGTCAAGATATCAAAATGCAGCACTGTACTGTCTGCATAAATTTAAAGACTGACACATTTTAATTTCCGTGTAGACTGGAGAAATGCAATTAGATAAACACCCTCAGTTAATTACATCACTAAAATACACCCACATCAGGGCCATGGTAATATGAGAGGCAAATAGAGATGATGAGTAAACAGAAAAGACATTTGCTGTGGAGCCCTGAATTACACTTATGTGACAAGGGATTGAATTGCAAAGATGGTAATTATAAAGTAAGTTAAATTGCAATCAGGCAAAGTTACCAGTATAATGAAGGAATAGAGGAGGTGAGGCTCTGCAGGTGCAAACAGACTGGAAACTGTCAACAACACTTTTAAACACATGTGAATAAACATAGAAACATTATGTAAGACGGAGAGATTCAATCACAGGCTGTAAATTGCAGTGGGATTATTTACCAAAGTCATTTTAAATGTTTAAATCACAGATCACGTGTGTCAGAATCTTTTTAGAAGAACATTAGAGGAATTTAATTCAATTTTATTTATATAGCGCCAAATCATAATATAAGTTATCTCAGGGCACTTTATATTAAAGAGAAAAGTGTGGAGGAGAGGAGAGATGGGGGGGGGGAAAGAGTGATGAGACTTATTCTGCTCATATTCATACTTTGAATTTGTGTTATAACTTCAGAAAAATATCACTTTCCTCAAACTGTCCATTGCTGCAGCTCCTCTTTTCAGCCTCTGTCTGAAACACTCCAGTCTCTTTAAGGCTATAAAAACATACGTCTCCTTCCATTGTGTACATTTTGTATTTATGTATCTAAAAGCCATGACGATAATATTCACAGTCTGAGAGTTTGAATTATGAACGTCAAAACATGACTTGATCATTTGGTTTGGATGAAAAAATGAAAAAACTTTAAATCTGGCCGCCATGTGCCGTGATGAAAGGAATATGTCTAAATCCATTTAACCGTATGGAAATTAGTTAGGGTAAATTTGAGCTGCTTATTCCCTCCTGCTTGAGTCCAAAAGCCAAACAATACAATTCTCTTTGAATACTTTTAATTATGCTGGAAATGGGAAACTCCATCCCAGTGAATAAGAGGCTGACAAGCAAACACCAACTACAAAGGGCTTCTGTGCACAGTTTCCCATTAGAGCAGAACTTGTGGAGTTTCAGTGCTGAAATATAAGATAAGACATCCCGCTGTGCAGGTCGGGGGGGGAGCGTTCAACTTCGCTGAGAACATCAGAGTCACGCCCTCAGTTATGATTCCACAAATCCCTGATTTAACCTAGAGTGACATGAAGCAGATTCTGACCATTATTAGATTCTGAACTCTGAGATTTTACTGTTTAGAGTACGATGAATAAATTAATGAACCTTTTATGGCTCATTAAAGTTGAATATTTCTTTGTACTAAACTAAATATTAATACACATTTTCTTGCACAAGTGAGTATTTACTGGAGCCAAATGGTGCATTTATGGGATTAACTCAAATTCAACTTCAGTGCCCAAAGGTTTCAAAAGGATTGAATCCCACCCAGTGAAAGAATGTTGTTTATTTCTGTTTTTGTTTTTGTTCCCTCTTTTGTGTTTTTTTTTGCATAATGATAAAAATATTGAATATCAGCAGCCTTAGCCCCTAAACCCTGCCTGTGGGTTGCCTCTTCTTCTTTCTCAGCACAATAAATAATTCAGTCAAGAAAGCATTGTTTTTTTGTCATTATGATGGGATTCACCATCTGTCAGTCACAACCCAGTCAAGACAGATGAGGAGTGAGAAAAAAGAACTGAGAGAAACTGCTGCAACTTTTGAAAAGGGGTGGAATCGAAATTTTGTTTTTTTTCACGGTTAAATTCCAAATTGCTGAATCCTTCGTAACTTTCATGTTTAAACTAAAGATTGTTACATTCATTAAAAACTTTGGCCTGCATTCAAAAGTAAATAACTTATCATTTAACTTCATATAGAGTTCAGTAAACAATCTTCAATCGTCCATGAGTCAACTCCCCGACACTCTTTCACATTATAATCACACATCTACAGATAGAAGGCGATAAAAGAACCAGAATGAAACTCAGTTTGGTCCGACAGTCAAATTCAATCACGTTTTACAGCTAAACAAACAAAACAATGAAGATCTTTGAAAAACATAATCTCCACTGTGGATTATTCTCTCGGAAATCGGTGAAAACCCAAATGTAAATGTGAAATTTGTAATTTAACGGATTCTTTCCTGGCGCTTCTCCGATCCTTCCACCGAGATTTGCGGAAATCTTTTGTATAGTTTCCTCAAATCTCACTTGGTGAAGATAATGATTTAAAAACAAAACAGTCTCACGTGATGAAACCGAATGAAGGCACCGGCTGCAGGAAAACACATTTTCAGTTTGAATAATCACTTCAGGTCTTTTTTTCTTTTTAGAGCATCACCGCTTAGACCAAGCCACGGAAACACAAGGTCCCTCTGCTGCACTTCAGGTTTTAATAAACGAGGGAATGAAGCGGCAGAGAGCCTCTTAGATAATGACCTTTGACCTTGTGCTATTGTCCAACACGCTGTCTACAATCCTTCAGCTTACTATTACCTTGATTAGGGCTGTTCAAGTATCTCCCTTCTAACCTCCATTCTGCCAGTTCACCACTCCCCCTCTGTTCCTGCCATTGATTGGGTCTGCTGGTTTGCCAAGTGTTAATCAGCAGCTGATTAGAAGCAGAGAAACAAAAAGGAGCCGGGATTGTAATTGATTTGGCGGCTGAGCGCTGAGAGTCTCCACTTAAAGGAGAACGCCATACATTTGAATAATTAACTATGTGTGTCATCGCGGGGCCCCTGGAGACAGAGGCCTTGAGTTGTGACTCCTTCCCCCCCCGATTCATTATGTGAGGAGCATCGGCAGGTTTCACTTCCCACTTTACAAATCTAAGGAGTTATGGAGTTGCTTGCTTTAGAGAGGAGTTGTCCAGCTTAAAAAAAAACAAAAAAAAGTAGTGGCCGATTTGTCCTGAGAGAGAGAGAAAGGATCACGTACTCGGCTTCTTCAGAAGAGTGCCCCCCCCCCCCCCCATCACTCCTTGTCCGAATGCACTGCAACACTTTGGGAAGATTTACGCTCATATCCCGAGCCGGGGGGGGGAAGTGCGAGTAAGTCAGACAGGAGAATAAAAAGTCTGCAGTCAAAATGAATGCCCTTGAAAAGCCTTCTCTCTGTGTGACCACATGGGGTCACAGTCCAGGGAGCGGGACGTGAGCTCCCTGAGAGGGAAGGATGAAATGACAGAACTGCCAGGGAGTCGACCTCTCGACGGGAAGAGCCAACCGGGCGAGGGCGGCTGCAGGAGATTCAGATTGAACACAGACGACTGGACGGCATCAGAAGTGACTGAATCGGGATTTTTAAACTCAAACAGTTGATTTAACCTTGATTTAAGGTTCTTCAAAAACAAATGTAACGAACAAGCAATTCAATAAAAAGCAGGTTTAACGTCTATTTTGCAAAATCTGATTAAACCTTTTGTTTATTTTGTGGCATTGACAATGTTAGCCTTAAAGTTAGTTTTCAAGATTTGCCATTTGTCGTGTAAAGTGTTCGTCGTTCATAAAAACACAAAACTCTCACGTATTGTGACGTAAAGTTTCTCACATCACCGACTCCTCCAACAATTGAACCCACGAAGCAATGATGCTTTTTTCAGAATCAGATAATGTCATCACAGGAGATCATGTTTTATGCAGCTTGACGTCCTGTAGTGAACTGATGTATAGACCCTGGAGATCCAGTGGGAATATGACTCGGCGTGTTTCCTCTCCTCCTGAGTGCCTTCATCTCCATCACTGTATCACTGACTCACTCCTCCTCCTCCTCCTCCTCCTCCCACAGCTCTGACACAGGTAATGGATCTCCTCTGTTCGGTGGGAGTTGGGCTAATTGAGGCATTTTTCCCTCTCATTGCATCGTCTCCTTTAAAATCCCTTTCTTCTCTTCTCCTTTTCAGTCGTACCGTCCCTTTTCTCGTTAGCTGTCACAGATGGAAGGCTCCATTCCCCCCCCCCCCCCCCCCCCCACACACACCCACCCACACTGCAGTGCCGTCACTATTATCTGGAGTCCAGTAGTCGTATAACTTAATCTGCCCCTCAGTGAATTTGATTTTACATATTCTGCCCTTCATCGCTTTACGGCTCACCCTCTCCCTCTCCCCCCCCCCCCCCCTTGTAGGTTTTTCCCCACACCCACTCTCCTCCTCACCTCCATCTCTCTCTCTCCTTCCCATTCCATCTTTCTTTCTCCTCCCCCCCCCCCCCCCCGCCTCGTATCCCTGCCATATAAATAATTGATGGCCCATCTCCGACTCGCCCGTTGTAGTTAAAGGGCGACTGAAGTCCCGAGGACAACATCAATACCGAGCTCAGAGAGCGGCTGTGTCGTACAGAGCCGGCTGCTCACCGCACTCTTCCACAGGAGTCAGGCATTGCTAATGACCTACTTAGATTTGAAATAAAAAAAGTATTTTTCCTTTTCTGTTCTCCCCTTCTCATCTGCACGACTTCAGAGGACCCAGGGCTTTATCCTCGTCCACCCAAACTGGGACACCGGGGCTCCTCCTTGCAGGATTCTTACATCAGCTTGGAGCCGGCTTGCACGTTGCCTGCTGCCAGGCCGGTCCTGGTTATGAAGCAGCTCAGCTCATCTTTATTATCGCAAGAAATTACATCCTGGGTGATTTGTCTTTTCATGTAAATGTTGCGGAGGCTTGCAGAGTTATGGGGAAGTGTCCCTTTCTGCTGCTGCTTTTTCTTGCAACCTCATCTTTTAGCAATTAATTCATGTAGTAATAAACTGTTTCCGCTGTTGTATTGTGGAGGAAACATAATCAGTGGCTTGATTATATTCAGAGGCATCATTTCTGTTTTTTTTTCTTTTTTTATGAATGATTGATCACGCGCTGTTTTCATTTATGGCAGCAGAGTTGCCAGGTGGTGGTCGGGTACACAACACGAGTTACGACGGCCACACACAAGAGACAGAGGAATAAAAAAAATAACAGCCCTCAATAAAAGGCTGAAAGACAAATGACCCGGAATAAAAGATGTGAAGT
Source organism: Pleuronectes platessa (assembly GCF_947347685.1). Lineage (NCBI taxonomy): Eukaryota > Metazoa > Chordata > Actinopteri > Pleuronectiformes > Pleuronectidae > Pleuronectes > Pleuronectes platessa. The sequence goes on from NC_070626.1 coordinate 28,008,449, forward strand.
CAGTGCGACGCCATTTTACAAGAATAAAAAGTTTGTTTCCTTGAGGCCGCAGGGCAGATATCGACCTCGGAGGTTCATAATCGTGTGTTAGGCACCGTAAACAATCGACAAGCAGGCGGAACACAACTGGGAACAATCGGGAGTCAAGTACGCCGTCCATCTGAAAGCGACAGAACGCTTCCCCCCCGTTCTTTTTCTTTCACCAGGAGATTGTAATTCTTTTTGGGGGGGGGCGAGAGAAAAAGAGAAAGAAAAAGTCACCACAAGGATATGAGTTGATATACAGTCACCGCACCCCCCACAAACTGTGCCTGGCACTTTTATTGAGCAGATTTCCACCGTGTTGTTTCTCTGAGTGAAAATATGAAGCTGCCACAGAGGTTCTGCTGCATTGAATGTCTTCTTCTTCTTTTTATTTTTTTTATAAAACAAACATTTATGAGAACAAGTCAAAAGCAACCTGCTGGAGATGGATTCCACTTCGTGTCGGCGTGTGTTATTCTTCTTCTTCATTTCCTCAGCTGATTTGTTTGTCTTCTACATTATGAGCCTCTTTGTTTCAGTGAAATCTCCGAGTGTTAAACCTGATATAAGCTGAACGTGTATTTTTATTCTGCTGGGGGGGGTTATTTCACTTTTTACCCTGCAGACATTAGGATGGCAAAACTGCTTCATGGAAATATTTAAGCCTGCAGGCACGTTATTGACATTTGATAAATCTTTAAATAGAGTCTGAACTATATACACATGTAGACTCCACAGTGCACTATGATTAAATCATCTGTCTGGGGCCTGTTTTACTTCAGGAGATCTGCGTCCATCATGGATTGTGGGAGAAAGGGGCGTCTGTTTGAATTATAAATCTACGATTACTATTCATTGTGTGAAGTCAGCTGACGTGGAGCAGATGCTTCAAATCATATAAAATCAGCTCTGGTGAAACAATTTAATTTAATCCAGGTTGACATCAGAGTAAAGTCAGAGGATCATCTAAATAATAAACTTAACATGTATGGCACCTTTCAAACAAGAAATGCAGCTCAAAGTGTTTTACATACAGATATAGAGACTATCAACATATTTAGATGTAATTCAAGCTAGATATATAAAAAAGTGCAGGAGTGAGTTTTAGTTAAAGGCTGAAGCAAAGAGAAATGTTTTTTCTTTTAAGTAAATTTCTGAACTAGCTTTTCTGATATCGAGCGTAATTTATAAAAGCTGCGTCTCTGATGTTCTTTGGGTCGTTGTTAGGAAACTCCATCAGACTTACTGCAGATGATCTCAGTGGGGATGAAACTGGAGAGTCAGCTCTGTAACTCGGTCCATTCTGAGCCTTGTATGTCAGGAGGAGAACATTAGAGTCAATCCCTTGAGTTACAGGCAACCAGTGCAAATCCACTACATTTGTGATAGAAAGCTACGCCCCCTTCTTTTGCAATATTCATAGGACCCGAGGGTTGAGTTGGGAAGCTGGAGGAAGATGTAACATCTCTGCACGAGGGCACTTTGACTTTCTTGGAGCCAGATGGAGAAGAAACAACGATGGTTTGGTGACTTGAGCCAAGGTGGAGATACATGTGTCCAATAGAGAAGCTCCACTATATCTATCATCGTGTTACACACCCTGGTTTTCATCCACAGTCTCGTCTGTGTGTATTTTAATGTTAGAAAATCCATAGGGTTGAGGTCAGGGAGACATGAATGTGAATTAACAAGGGACTGAAATCCCTGTGAACTAAATCTGCAAATTAAAATCAGACCTTGATTTTGATCACGAGTGCTGTGGATCCCTGAACATCAACATAAATTGTAAGAAATAAATATTTAATAGCAACTCAATAATAATGTATTACAGCTGCAATCACTAGAAGTTAACGTTGGACAGATAGATCGGATATTGCCAGAAAATGTCAAGTAATAGTTTACTGACGATGCATAATAAGTTGATTTACAATATTTATAGAGAATATTTATGGAGAATATTAATCTGGTCTGGTTCCTTTAAATTGTGTTCTGCTGTAAATCAAACCGTTTTGCTCTGGAGACAGGGTTGGTCGATTTTTGTGTAAATCAAATCTTTACAACATGTTGTAAATGTAAAATAACAAGTTTCACCTGCTGTTTTACTTTAGACTTAAAAAGTAAAGAAATAAATAAGATGAAGTTATATAAATATTTTTTCAAAAATGTGTTTTGAATGTCGTTAAGAGCATTTAGTCCCAGCTAAGTGCCAGATGCACTCTCCTCTCATGAAACATTTGCAAAGTTTTTTAAGTAGTAAAATCCTGCAATGACGTGGGGGGGGGGGGGGGGGGGGGGGGGGGTGTTGGAATGTAGACTCTTCTTCAACTCTGCCGCTGCGTCTGTTTCCAGTATATCCACAATGATTCAACATTAAATATGTGAAGCAAGGATCAGCAGCCCGGGCAAGTGCTTTGTATGTGTGTGTGTGTGTGTGTGTGTGTGTGTGTGTGTGTGTGTGTATGTGTGTGTGCGTGTGTGTGTGTGTGTGTGTGTGTGTTAATGCACTCTGGTGTGTGAAGGGCATGTGCTCGGCTCTGGGTGAAGTAGAGGACTTGATTAATCATCCGTTTTACCGCCGAGTTAAAACCACATTTGTTCCGTGGAAATGTCAGATTTCACTGCGCAAAGATTTGCAAGGAGGTTGTGTCGGGTCACAACTGTTCATTCCTCTTACACATTTAAAGTCATGTCAAAAAAATATATATTGTATTAAGGCAAATGAAGGAAGGACTGGTTGTTTGGGTGCATGAAGTGGGAGGTTGGTTTTGTCGCCTGCAGCAGCTCACAGGCTGGAGAGCTGCTGCAGAGGAGGAGGAGAGAGAAAGGTCAGATCAATACGATGGACGTCTGATGAGATTGACCATCTCAACGTGTAAACAAGGACGACTGCTCTCCCTGGGGAGACAAGTGTTCTCCACACACACGAGTCGTGTCGGAGGACCTGACGCTGTTTACTCGGGGACATCATGAGGACACAAACCAAGTTCTCCTGATGTGAATCTTTATGTTTTAAAGGTGAAGACATGTTCAGAGGTTCAGCTCGGGGTAAAAGAATTATGAAGTGAGTCAGGACGTGAGTGAGTCAATGTAATGTCCTCTGAAGTCATAGATACACAATTGTAAGCTGTGTGTGTGTGTTTGTGTGTTTACTCTGTAGTTCTGAGGGGAAATTTTGGTTTCTTACCATTGTTGTGAAAACAGGATGGCTGTTTTAAAGACATCATGTGTGTTAACTTGACTTTCTATAGTTTGTGAGGGACAAATTTGGTTCGGGGGACATTTTGACGCTGTGATACTTTTGGCGCTGTGAGGTCATTGTGATGCTGTGAAGACATTTTGACGCTGTGAGGTCATTTTAGTGTGAGGACATTCAGATGCTAGGGACACTTTGACGTTGTGAAGATATTTGGAAACTGTGAGGACATTTTGACGCTGTGAAGACATTTTAGTGTGAGGACATTCAGATGCTATGGACACTTTGACGTTGTGAAGATATTTGGAAACTGTGAGGACATTTTGACGCTGTGAAGACATTTTAGTGTGAGGACATTCAGATGCTATGGACACTTTGACGTTGTGAAGATATTTGGAAACTGTGAGGACCTTTTGAAGCTGTGAGGACATTTTGACGCTGTGAGGACATTTTTACTGGTCCTTAAAAAGGCTGTCTTGCTTTAAGGGTTAAATAAAGCTTAGGTCTGTTTGAGGTGTGAGGTTAAGGTAAGGGACAACAGAATCATTACGTCAATGAGTGTCTCCACAACGACGGAGAGACCAGAAGAAGAGTGTGTGTCCGGAGTCCATCAGCTGCTCTGCGATCACGTCCTTATCGTTGTTAGATTCATTAACTTCCGAGGCCGTGGTGTGTTTATCTTCGTGACTGTCCCCACGCTCACCGACTCAAAGCTTACCGGGGGGGGGGAAAAAAAAAGCCGGGTTTGTTAAATGCTTTTATCTTGTTTGTTTAGATTCCCACTGCTGAACCAGAGCTTCCACACTAAACCCACATGCATCTGCATCTGGCCTGTTTACCGAACGCCACCCGCCGGCGTGCAGCGTGTCGGTTCGGTAAAAAGCCAATTCAGTCACTTGTAGTTCAGCCCGAGTGGATCGTTCCCACTGTTGACCTCTATTTATTAGTCCTAATGCCTTAATGGGGAGGACGCTTGAGGAAGTATGAGCCGAGCAGAAGCAGCGGCACAGACTGGAGTCTCCCTGCGTGTGCGGTGAGGTCTCAACTTCTACTGAGCGATAAAAGGTTTACGGTGTTGTGTGCTGCTCCTGTGGTTTGTCCTCTGACCGTGAAAATCAAATAAATGCAGTAAACAAGTAAATAAAAACATACACAGTGCGAGAATCCTAAAATGTGCAATCAATATAATGAACACACGGCAATAAAATATCCCCAAGCTGCAAGATTTCATTAAGTTATATTAGTTTCTGCACATATATTGAAGTCTCTCTGATCATCCTTAATTTGGGTTATTATATCTATTGAGTTATATTTGGAGGTTTATTGTCTTGACTGCTGAGACGGAGCCGGGATTCTGGAACCTTCAAAAACAAATTAAAAAAGTTGTATTTGAGTTTGTTCTCTTCTTCTCTAACCGTGTTATTTTATTTTCATTTACTTTGTTATCTTTTACACTTTGAAAGCGAATGATTTGTTTGAAAGGAGCTATATAAATGAAGTTTGATGGATTGATGGACCAGCGTATATCATATGGAACACTGGTTCATCGTTAGAGCACATAAACATGTTCCAGTATAATAAGAGACGAATATAATAAAACATATTCTATCAGATGGTTCACTTTCTACAGCTTTTTCTCAGAAGAAATGTGATTATTTTCGTCTAGCCTCAGATCAAATGGAATTTGTTATCCTCTAATGAAAATGGAAAAGCTGCTCGATCGCACTTCACTCAACCTCACTCACGCACAAGTGGAATTCATTATCCTGTTTCGCTTGTTTTCCCAGATTGATCACTACGCCCAGAGGGATCTGAAGAAAGGCCTCCAGCTCTTCGGCACGGAGGGCAACGTGGGCCTGACCAACGCCTGGATGATCGTACAGACTGATGTGAGACACCAGATCACAGCAGCGGGGGGGGGGGGGGGCTATTTGGGCAGATCTAAAACTTGGAAGATTTGTCCAAACATAAATTCTGGAAATGTCCATTTCCCAGTCAAACTTAACTGAGGTGATGCTTTAAAAAAAAAACTCTCAGCCCATTCAATATTAAGATCAGGGCCATTTAGCAGGTGTAGTGATGCAGGACACTTTGTCCCGAGCAGATACACAATGTGTCGAGTGCATTATTCATCGCACACTTCTGCGATTGGCAAAGTTTCATATCAAATTACGAGGGAGTAGCCAGCCGTTGAAAGGCCATTTCAATACTCCAATTTGTGTAAAAGTGGAATAAAACGCTGGAAATCCTTTTGTTTTATAGTTAATGGGATGGAGACTTTTATAAGCAGGCTGATAAAAAAAACTAAAAAACTGACAAATCTGAAAGAAAATGGCAACAAAACCCGTCTCCACCGACAGTAACAAGCACCCGGAGCTGCTTCAGTCTGAACACTGTGGTGAAACGCTGTCAGACAGATTAATGCAAACATCACAGACTCTCCGAGGTAATCTTTGTTTCCAGCTCTCACTTTGATGTGCAGTTTCCTGAGTCATATTTAAATATATATATACACCAATGCAAAGAAAAACACAATGTGAGAAACCAAGATTTGGAATTAGGGATTTGACGGGGAGGGGGGGGGGGGGGGGGGATGCCTCCGGGACACGTGGGATGATAGCGTGGAGACTTCAGGGCTCTGGAGCCGCAGCCGCACGTCACCAGTGTTACAGCTGCTACTTTTGTTCCATTAGCTAATGTGCGGTGCATGCTGGATGCTCGGCTCTGGCATGTGTGCATGTACGGATGTAGTGCAGGATTGTGTGCCTGTGTGTGTGTGTGTGTGCCCATGTCAGCATGACTAAAAAGTCATGAAGTGATGACAGGGGAATGTATTGCTATGCAACTAATATATGCTAATGTGTGCGTGTCAGATTGTGTGTGTGTGATAATGTGCCGAGTTGTTCCTTTTGTACTGAATGATGCTGAGAGGAGGATCTGAATGAACGGAGCCACCGATATAAAAAAAAAAATGTGTGTGTGCGAGCGTGCATGTACGTGCACGTCTCTCCAGGTCACATCAGTCCTCGGTGTGAATGTATGGGGCGCCATAAAGTCCCAGTCTGGCCGAAATGCAGACCATTAAAAAGGCAGCTCTCAGTCGGTCACTGTCCTCCCTCCGGAGCCTCCTTCAAACTCGCTGAGTCACTGAATAGATAATGTACACAACAGATGTCCCCGGAGCGGAGTTCAGCCTGAACAGCGTGAACGGCCACTTATGGAAAAGAGGAGGGTTCTACATACATGAGGGGGAGGTGGTAAAATCATCCAGAAGTGGTCAAATGCTAATTCGGAAAAGCATCGAGGGTTGATGACGTTTCCCTGTTTCCAGAGTTCAGCCCCCCCCCCCCTTCCCCCTTCCCCCCCGCCTGTTTTGCAACTTGAAAACTATACGTTACCTCAGATGCCGTCTGAATTTGAATTCTGCTGCCGCTTGTGATAAATTACTAATTTGATGCATTGTGTAAGTGGCCGGGGCCGGTTTCCAAATGAACCGATTCCCGAGTCTGTGCACGGAGCGGCGTGGTGGCGCAGCGGAGGCACCATTGTTCCTGTGTGGAGTCAACTGAATGAACAAAAACCTTGGGGGCACTTTATCTTTTCATGAGGTACACTGATGAATTGAACTGTGGGGAGAGCCATGATCCCTTATAAGAAATCCATACCAATCACAGGGGGGGGGGGGGGGGGGGGGAGATGTAGATAAAAAGAAGCAGGCGAGTTGGAAAATGATTTTAGGGCTTCGAGATGGACGAGATGAGAATTGTACAGAACGGGGTCGTAGCTCAATACCGGAGAGATGAAGTGTTTTCCGCGTTCAGCACATGTGAATTATTCTTGCCAGTAAATCGTTTCCATGCAATAGGGTTTCATGATGAATAAAAAGGCCTCGCTCTCTTCGCTCCTGTTTCTCTCCGGCACAGTTTCGTTGCTGCGGAGTCACCAACCACACCGACTGGTTCGAGGTGTACAACACCAGCCGGGTGCCCGACTCCTGCTGCCTGGAGTACAGCGACAACTGTGGCCTGGATAACCCGGGAACCTGGTGGACGGCGGTGAGTTCCAGTAAATCAAACTGTTTCCTCCAGTGAGAAGGAAAAACTGATTTGAAATGAGAATGAATTGTTTGTGGGTCGCTTTGCACCGATTGTTTTTTTGTTAGTGACATGTTGTTTTCAGGTTATCCATCCATCCCAATTCTTGGAAAACAATATCTTAAGATGCATTTTATTTGTCCCAAGCACATGCACAGTCATACTCATGCAGGTAGGGAAATTTAATCTCTGCTTTTGACCCATCTGGTGCAGGACACACAGAGCAGTGAGCAGCCATGTACGGCGCTCGGGGAGCAGATGTTGGGGGAGTAAGGTGCCTTGCTCAGGGGCACTAGACAGGGTAGAGAGACTCTTGGATTTTTGGACAGATCAATCCAGGTTCGTCTTTTGTTGTCTCTCCGTGGAGTCGAACCAGAGACGAACCAGAGACCTTCTCTGCCCATAGTCCAAGTTTCTGCCACTAGACCACCGCCTCTAAGATCACCTTAAGAAAATGTCTTTAAATTTGGCACAAATGTTCACTTATCTTTTGGGGAATTTCCTCAAATTATGACCGGTTATCACTTGGACCAGAATTTTAACTGATTAAGTTAATCACCATTGTAACCTCATATATGAGTCTGGAATAAAAGGTATGTAGACTGAAACAGCACTGATCCTTTAAACACAAATATGCAGGTAGGTCGTGTTTATTAACCCTAGAACACTAACGTACAATTGGTTACACCATCACTAAGGTCGGGTAAATTTCATCCGATATAATATATCCGATAAGAATTCTTCTCATCAAAATATATTAATGTACAACAATACAAGGCAATTTGAAGTACTCTTCTTTTATATTCCCCGATACAACATCTCATAAAACGCAAAAAAAAGGTATCGTGGGGGGAACCAATAAAAAGGCTCTAAAATTATTGAAAAATAAGGGAGCCGTTAAAGAAAAATTCCACAAAAAAATAAAAATAATAGAACTGGGAACTTGTTCTTCAGTCCAGCCGTTCCTGGGACATGTCCGGTGAAGGCACAGTCTCCCTGAATCATTTACAACTTATATCATATATTAAAAAAAAATTACCCTATAACACAAACAAGGGTGAAAATTACCCGATCACGTGCCTATTGAAAAGAACAGCGATGGAAGCAGGGAAACTAGCCGACCTTCTATGGAGCTATCCAAGGACCCTCGCCACTCATAATGAGGGTTAAACAGTGAGTATTTGATATAGAAAATGGGACATAAACAGTTGCAGTCAACATGGTGCATCTTATTTCTTACATATTACTCCCACTCATAATGAAGTTAAGTTGATCAGCTGTAAAACAAACAAAATCCTTCTCTCAGCGGCCGAATCATTTCACTGTGTTATTCCCGTTATCTCACGTGGACCTTAGCTGCTTTGCCCCCGGGACCTCAACAACCAGCACGATCCATGGAGACATTACTAATTCATAATGACTGATAGTGACCCATGACCTCTGTCCACTGGGAGTTGACTGCCGTTGTTACCATTGTTCACCTCATGTATAATCAGTGTTGTGTTTTTGTATTTGTTGCGGTCCAGCGAGCTGCTTGTTTATCCCTTTGAGTCATTAAATGAGATTAAGATGCAACTAATCAAACAACTGAGGTTTACTTCAGTGTTGGTTCACTCCAGGTCTCCTTACGTCTCATTAGACTCTCATGAACAGGAGACAACCAACATGTCGTGTTTCTGTGCTGCAGCCGAAACCAGATACAAAATAATAAAGAGTTTAACATCATTAGAGTCATGAGGGGAAAGCTGTTTTATGTGTCTGGGTGTAAACAGGACTGTTGCTGGATGTGCTGAGGATTGCATCAGTCCGACTGGGACAGAGGACAAGCTGCATCATTTGTGTGTGTTTGTCATATGGGCTCGACAAAAGGATAATTCTGCACATGCAAGAGTGAAACTTGTCCCTGGTGAGGTTTTCAAATGTGATGAAATAATACATATAAATTATACCTTCATTTAGTACTTATAATCAATCCACTTCCTTGTGACCCTGGAAGCAAACAGTGACTCGTGTGAAATCCTCGACATGTTTTCTTAAAACTTTAAACACAAAACAACAAACTTAATTTAACTAGACCTAGAAAACTGGGAATTTACCTTTTTTTTGTCCGGTCCAGATTTTAAATAGAAGTCAAATCTCATGGACAAACACAGAATCGCCTCCAGAATTCCCTTTCTTAAAAAATCTACTGGAGACCACTGTGGTCTTCCCAGCCTCAGAACATCATCTTTCAAATTCCAGTCTGGTTTCAGAGGCTTTGCTTCATCTGACAGAATCAGCCATCTTGACTAATGACATCCTCTTGGCAGCCGATGCATCAAATTGCAGCTTTTCAATCAGCCTCTGACGCAGTGGACCACACCTTTCTGTAACTGGGACATGTGGCAGGTGTCTCCGACTCAGTCTGTCAAAGACGCCTTTAACCTGGTGAGGTTTCCAGGTGGATCCCTCTGGGCTAGCGTTGCAAATGTTTGGCCAACTATTTATATCTCTGGTATTGCATTTTTTACAAGCTTTTGTCTCATCTTATTCTACAGAACAATTCCACGTGCACTATCTCATGTGTGGAGACATTTCACCCCAGCCAATGTAGAAGGAAAGGCTGTGTACATTTGCAAATACGATGCAAAGACCTATGATAAGAATGACACAGATCCAGAAGCATAAAGTCAAGTACCCAAAGTTTCCTCAGGGCTCAAATCAGCCTATGACAAAACAAATGTTTATATGTATGTCTGTATATGACAAGGTAAATACAGTAAGTATAAATTACCCACAACATTTCCCGTTAATTCCTGTTTATTCCCGTTTATCCCCGTTAATTCCCATGGAAAGTTTCCAACTTTGAATATTCCCCTACTCAGGACCCATTCTCTTTTTTAATTCATGGTGCCACACAGCCGCAGTGATGGCTGTTCCCAAAGACTTAGTTCAAAGATACATAGAGGGACTGAATTCCATAAGATGAGATAAATACCTACAGTCCCACAACAGGTTGAATGTGTTACACCAGTAAGGGGGATAGTACTAAATATGTAAATGTATATCTTTCCATGATTTCACATGGAAAGATATTAAGATTGAGATAAAACAAATTGAACTAACTTAACGTATATCACATATTAAACCACCTGTTTCAATCATGAATGAGTTCTTCAGAAACAAAGATGGGGCCCTACTTCATTTAATGGACTCTCATAAGTACTTAAAATCAGCTCATCATTTTAAATCCTCAGATTCCAAGAATATGTTGAAAGTTCCAGTTTTTTTTTGGTGAAATGAGTCTACACGGAAACGATGTTTACTAAATCTGTGAGTGCACCAGGATGAGGCTATAATAATATTGCACCCTGGATCACTATTAAATCGGTGCAGCTGTAAAAGAAGCTCCACTTTGGCTTGTTGAATATTTAAACCCCCCCGTAGCTCATCAGACCTACACAGCAGCTGTTGTTCAGCTCGGCAAACTGCTAATGCTCATTATCGAGACATTATTTTTTCGGGGGCTTGATGAAAATAAAACGTGATGGCGCCAGCGATTCAAATTAGAATCTAATCCCAAAGTTTATAAGTTGTCATCGTCATCATTAAGGAGAGAAAGGCCACTTTTCAGCCACTTAACCGAATGAGTGGAGATGATGAACCGTGAATTACAATGATTTCTGTGAAGCCTCTGATGACGTTTCAACGTATTCTCCAGAATGATCAGATGTTCCAGATGTCAGCGGCACTCAGATCAAAGCCTCCGATCAAATGCATCGTTAATCTTTTTACCTCCTGTGTGAACGGATGTCATTTTGCGTTTTATTAAAAATGTTTGGCTCGTATTAACGTGCATCAGCTTTTGTTTAGAGTTATATCTTGAAATAGAATCAGCAGCAGCTGGGAAACCACATGGGCCGTTTGGGAGCTTCGTCTTTATAGCTTCATCAGTAGATGCATTTTAAATGTTTCATTTCCCAGCTTCTTTTTTTTCTGTGAAACAAAAACAAAAAAAAGTTTAGTTTAAAATTCCATTAGCACTAAAAGGACCCTGTGAGGAGATTGGTCCATTACAATTCTGTTTTTTTAACATAGTTTGATTAAATATTAGAGGTTTTCCACAGGTTTTGACAAGTTCAATTGAAAACCTTTTTAAAACGTCAATGTTAGACCTGTGTCAGCGTTGGTACAACTGATATGAAAGAATATCAGAGTCTCTATGTTAAACCTCTAAATAATTTGAGATAAGGATGTAGATAAAAACCCTCAAAACAAAACGTCATAGCGCAAACTATAGAAAAATTGGGTAACAATAGTTTATCCTCTTAACAACACTTAAAGGGGACATATTATGCCAATTTTACCACCGGCTAGCGTTAGCTCGAGAGCTAAACGGGCCTGTGGAGCCCGGCTAGCGTTAGCTTGCGAGCTAATGCTAGCGTTAGCTCGCTCGTCCAAGGCCATGTAGCGAGACTCCCTACATGGGCATGGTGTGACCATGACGTATTTTTCGGTCGTAATCCCATTCAACGCACTCTAGCGTATTGTTTCTGAAATAGAGGAACCACAACAAATCGCGGGAGTTGTTTTTTTCGGGATGTTTTGGGGACGGTAGACACGCCAGATACCCAAATTAACGTATAGAAGCACTACAAAAGTGGAATTTTCATAATATGTCCCCTTTAGACAAGTGGAAGTTGTGTTAAAAAGACCTTCAACATGACTAAGAGACACCTCCATGTGAGACTTAGTATTACTTTAACGTATGTAAGGATTTTGAAGGCCTTACGTTTTGCTCTTTGAGTTATAGACTCATAAAGCCCCAGTGCAAAGCCTAATATGAAGTTTGGCGATTGAGAGACTGTTTTGTACATTCAGAGCTTTTTGACAGCACATTTATTCTAAATCTCATTCCTCAGTTAAGTAAATAAAGTAAATCTTCATTAATTTCCATTTGCAAAGGGCAGATCCCGAATATGAAGCCATCAGTTTCAGGGCTGTAGACCGGGGAGCCGACAGACGCTCATCTTGAAATACGCTCGTCCTGCTGCGCTCTAAAGGCCAAACTGCAGCTGCTTTGCTTTTAGAAAATGAAAGACAAGCTTTTTAAATGTCTTTTCATCACTTTTCCTGAAACGTGCCTTCACAAAAAACTATTATAAAAGGTTTTCAGAATGGATATTTTCCTCTTTCAGCTTGGTAGTTGTCTCGTAGACCTTTGAATTCCTTCAGCCACTTTAATTTGACAAATTGAACTGACTAGTTTTTGTATTTTAACACCGTCAGACCTTCAGATCAAGGATTCTATCACCGCAGCTGGAACTGAAGCATCTCTTCCAATAACGCCAGCTTTTTCAAATATGTTTTTTTAAACTTTTTTAATTAGATTCAGTTATTTCTAAATGAGGCTGTAGACAGGTCTGTGTGGTTCGACCTCTTCAAGGCAGCTACGTGTGCTACAAATAAATAATATAACTTTTTTTCTTTTAGTTTTTGTGGAATAAAACCTGCTACTTGACCTTTGCGTTAGATTCTTGTTGTTCTTCACGTGGGAAGGAGATTGTTCACATGAGCCGTGAAAGGAAATCTGTCTCCACGCTCTCATTCATAGCAAAAAGAAACACACACAAAAGGACACACTTATAGTTTTGATGTGTACACAAACACACAGAACTCCCAGTTTCAAAGCCTTCGAACGCTCGAAGACCTCGTGTGATTCCACTTGAGTACTACTTCTGTAAACACGACTCGTTTCTAGGGTACTTTGATAACTGCTCGGGCCGTTGATGGTTAAATGACACAATTAATACTATTCAAATGCTTAAACAACCTGAGTTCACTGCATGAAATTACCACTTTTGACCTTATTCTGAAAGCAATATCGATTTGATTATGATTTTACACGGGTTTCTAATAGAAAATTCAATTAAACTTTATTTGCACAGCACCAAATCCTAGCATACATTATCTCAAGGTACTTTCCATTGTAGGTTTGAGACTATGGTTACTGCAGAGAAACTGAGTTGGGTTGGGCTGAGCGGAGAGAAATGGGGAGAGGAGGGTGGAGAGAAGAGAGGAGAGAGAGAGAGATGTTCCAGTTTCCATGTTACAGAGCAAAATCTGATTATGACTCATGTCCCTATAACATCCTACTTCTACTCAAACTAGAGGACATGACGATTACTTAAAAATCTCCAATAGGAGGTTATAATGTGAGTCTGAAATACACATGTCTACATAATGTGAGTGAGGTCCGAATACTTCACATGTATAAATTATATTATTTCTGATCCCTAGTATTTCTGATTCCTAGTATGACTTTATTCAGATAATCAGAAAGGGCTGTTTTCAAGGTCGTGCCTCATTCAGACTCTTGTTTAAAAAAGGAGTTTATATCAGAATATTACATCCATTTAAAAGTTTCATCTCATCTATTAAATTTGTTATTATAAAAATATCTTGAACAACTTCTCCAATCTGCTCCTCAACGATCTGGTTATTCAAACAACAGACAAGATTTACCACAGAGTTTATCTGCAGTAACCACCTGGCTGGTTTATATCCAGCACTATAGCATATATTAGCATAATGCACATATTTTTACATACATAAATATCTTATACTGGTGATCAATAGTATTCCTGGTTATGTTCCTGATTGAAGCTCAGATTACGGTGTTCCCCAGCCGCCCTTGTGTTTTAATGTTTCCACTGTTCCTGTGCTGTGGAACTGGTCGGGCAGTTTCCCCCCCCCCCCCCTGGTTTTATGGCAGCGGACGTCAAATAAGAAAAATCTGAATTATTATACTTCCCGATGCAGCTCTGTGGTCCAGGAGCGTTGCACTCGGGCGGCGGCTTCATAAATAACCACGGAGCCGTCCTAAATTTGGCATGACCTTCCATATCGATCCAGCCTGGAATTATTTCACCTTGGGCAAAAAAGAAAATATATGTTTTTCGTTGCCCGGATGTTTCAAACAGCCGTGAAATGCAGACTCGTGTGTTTGGTTTTCCTGACTCAGATTCTGATTCGAGGGAGAATTTAGAAAATACAATGTGGAAGGAACGCATGTGTGCAGAACTGAATAATTTAATCCTCACAGCACTGCAGCGTGTTATGTTGTTATTACAATATGTCAGTCTGTCTTTTCTCCAGTAGAAACTCGCGTAATGAATTCAGCACACATTTGTTTTTATCTTCCTTCAACTCTGAAGAGGTGGAGGTGTCAAACGGAATGTCAGCTCCACGCTGCTCGTTGAAAGCGAGTCGTCTCCTTTCAGGATTCAGCGGCTTTTCATCACTCGCTTACATCTTTGACCCGCCGCTCTCTTCTGGCTCTTAATAATAATTACCTCCCTCTTCTCCAGGCCTGCGGCGCACAGCGTGGCCCACAGAACTCTCCCAGAGTGTCACAGGAGATGTGAAAATGTTCTCCAGGTGATAAAAATGGTGGCAAAAACAATGTGGAAGCTGCAACTTTGTGGAGAATTCAAACCATGTCGGATATGAAATATTCAGTTTATTCTCATGTCTAAGTGGAGCCTCCGGTGCTTGTGTTGTTCTCGGATTCACTTTATTTACGTGTTTATTTCGGCTTAAAGGGAAACGAGGACGGTGAGTACACGATCGAATTCTGAGAAAGTTTCTCCCCAAGAACATAAGTTCACGAGGAGGAGGAGAAGACAGTACAGATGATGCCACTTGTTCCATCCCAGTTTCTGAACACTGGCAGAGAAGCCTCACTGGGAAGTTGGTACATTCTGTCCAAGGCTGCCTCTTAAAAAGGGAAAATTTAATAATCTGAATTTCAGGCCTTGAGAAATATTGAATGGGTTAAAATATTACATTTAAAATTAGGTCATTCACATTCATTGAGGTACTTCTTATACTATAAAACCCATTTTAAAGGGTAAAAGAAATATTTTTGCATACTTTGTCATAAATCTAGGTCTTTCTCAGCGATACAGATTTTAGCACGTCCAACGTGTTTTCCCAGCTGCTGATTCACTGAGAACCAGTTTAAATATTATTTTAAACATAAAATGTAACTGCTAAACACCTCAGTCAGAGTTTATCTCAGTACTCTTGTTCTGGCTGTGGGACATAATCTAGATCTCTACCGAGGGTAAATCTCTACGACACATCTCATCTTTAATTATAGGGAAGTATTTCTGTGTCTCTGATGTCATTCTTAACAAAGGTCTTAAAATGAGTTCATTGCCAGAGCAGTGTCTCTTCTAAACCTGCCTGTTGGGATCTGTTTATCTGTCCTGTGGTGGTGAAAGTGACCGGCGGTCATTGAACTGCAGTGAGTACAGACCTGCTGCAGGAAGAAGGTTCCGGGAAGTTATTGCCATTATTGTGGAAGCGCCGTTATGGTGATTAACAACATCGCTTGCACTGATGATTCCCAGCCCCGGGTGCTGCACAGCGCTGGATACCTGCCTGTATATTAAGACTGAACTCATCACGTGTCCAAAGTCGCACACAATTCAACACTGCACTTCCTTGGGCGACACACAACACACGTGCCAAGTGTGAAGCTGGGGAGATGCTTGTGTTTCTTCAGAGATGCATTCCACAGATTTCTGAAATTATAGAAAAAGTCCTAAACCTGTAGACACCTTGTTGTTTAAACACTGGACAGAGTTGTGCATTACACTTGTTAAGCTGATGTGTGTGTGTGTGTGTCTCCACAGCCGTGCTACGAGCGCGTGAAGGACTGGCTTAATGAGAACCTGGTGGCCCTTTGGATCTTTGCTCTATGCACGGCACTTACTCAGGTAATTACAGCTTTTAAGTTGAATGAGTTATTTTTTTTTCCACGCAGTCATTAACTCACTTCTTTTATATCTACAGGCTCTTACTTTGTGATAAATAAACCCGACGCTTTGCATTAAGCGGCGGGTTCAGGACTCGTGTGGTCAGCGGGGAGGGGGCGCACGTATTACACCCCCCCCCCCATGCTGCCACTGAGGACCACACAGTCCCACTGTCCATAAAATACTTTTATTTCCTCTCCAGCCGAGTCGTACGTGACGCGCTTCCACAATCGGCGAGGAGAGAGAACTGCTGCATCGATCACACCGGGCTGCTGTGAGGCCGGGGGCTCATTTCTAGTCACTGGTTAAAGAGTCTCTCTCGCTCCCCCCCCGCCCCTTCTTAAAACCCTACACAATGAAAAGCAGAAACAATCACTGGCAGAATTATCTCAAACATCTGTGATGATTCCACAGCACAGACGAGTTATACAGTGATTGTTTGTGTTTAGACAAAGATGGAAAATAGCAGACGTCTGTTACTTCTGAAAGAAAAACACATTCCCACATTCTGCACATCAAGTAGAATCAATACTAAGTTTGAGGAATCGACTCTGGAGCCTTTATGTTGCCAAACCCTCTCTGAATGAGTTTCGACTCAGATTCACAGCTTTTTATCTGATGGAATTGCTCATGTGCACAAATCCGGCTTCAAGTCCGACTTCCTGTTCAATGGTCAATTTAACAAACTGAAGCTGCCAGAAAGTTGAAATACAGAGAAAATGATAAATGCATGAAAAACATACAGGCACATTTAGAGATAACCACTCGAGGATATTAGAACAGCTCAGAGTGCATTCATCAGGTACAAGTACATTCATTTATCCTCTGAGCATGGCGGGGGGGTGGGACTTTTCAAAATAGACTCAACGATGTGTGTCTTTGCTCAGACAGTGAACAGGGAATGACTCCGATGTGTGCGCTTCACACAATGAGGTGCATGGATGCAGGACACATAATTGGTCCCTGTGTGTGAATTGCGGCCTCTTAATGGCCCCTGATTTAAAAGCTAAAGATGCAGCACTGGGTCACGAGCCAATCACAGGGCTGAGAGCTATTATGTTTGTCACCGCAACTAAACTCGAGGAAACAACAGAACAAAAATGCTCATGTGATGCCGTCGGTGCCACATGGGAGATGACCCCCACACACACACACATACACACATCAGAGACTAATTAGCACGGCAGCTACAGGTCGTCAAACAACATGCAATTAGCAATTATAATATACAGTGAGCACAGATGTTCTACAGGCTCATTTTATACCAGAGAAACATTAAGTACAGTTTTAAGACATAATGAGCTTTTAGGTATTTGCCTTTTTTTTTTTTTTTTTTTATGGAATTGGGTTATTTTTAGATAAACCAGGAGTCGCCTTTACTCACACAAAGGAAGTCAGACCAGACACAGCAACTAGGCGAGAGGAAGACCAAAGAAATCCAAAGAGTGAAAGGTCAGGAAGTTGATCTGAAGGGGTTTCTAAGGGGGAAAAGCAGGGACAGGAAACTAAGCAGGTACCAGGAACCCGCTGCAAAGACAGGAAATGTTATGGATTACAAAATAAAACAGGAAGAGGATATGCAGAAAACCAAATGGGATCTGCAGGGAAATACACAGGACATAGGGATATATCCAAATAACTCACCTGTAAAAGAATATTCATCAACTTCAAATGTTTTTTTTAAAAAGGGAATAGAATTGTGTAATACAACGCTCAGAAATCCACAGCTAAACCAAAAGCAGATGTGTTGCCAAATGAAAAGCAAAGCAGTTAAATATCAGAACATCAAACTGGCAAAAATCTGTTGACAGATATCGAAAAATTAATGCAATATGCAAAATCTTCTTATCTTTTCCAGTTGTGGGAAAAATTAACTTTTGGGTTTACGGGGTGTGTGAAGCCTGTGTCACAGTTTGCTGTTAGAGATCCTGTCAACAGCATCTGTGACATGTAGAGTAAACCTGTTAAAACAGTAAACCTGTTAAAACACAACTCTCCCTGATTCAAAGCACAAATTAAAAGTTTTAGAGATTCGCTAAAACTAAAGATCTAAAGAAATTAAGTTAACAGGGAGTTTGAGCCCTGTGGTCTTAGTGATGCAGTTATACTGTACATTCACCCTGAGAGGAGATGTAACTCTCCTCTTTCATTTTTATTTTATGTATGTTTTATGTGTTTGAACATTTATTTCTTATTCATTTAATCATTTCATCTCTTAAGAAACAAGGGCCGTGGATAATAAAACAGAACATGAAAGCAAATCAAACTGTAAAGAACTGTCGAGGGGGGAAATCAATGGCACTGAAAGACCCTGAATTGTTTATTATATTATTAATATTTGAGAGGTGGCATGGTGGTGCAGTGGGTTTGTACCGATGCCTCCAAGCAGAAAGTTTTCTGGTTCACCTCTCAGGTCGGCTGCAGCCCTTTCTGCCCGAGGACTATTCCATTTCTCCCAGTGTCGGCACATCTTCCTCCCCCAGTCCAACACAGGGCTGAGGGTCACGTTGAGCTACAGCCTATGAATATGAGTGTTTCTCAATATGCTGACCCTGCAGCCGTACTCACTGGTGACCAGTCCAGGGTTTACACCACCTCTCACCCAACGTCAGCTGGGATTAGCTCCAGCTCCCCTGCAACATTCTAAAGACACGTGGTGTAGCTAATGGATCCAACCGAGCCCTGTCTGATAAAAACCAGTAAGAAGAGCCCCGTCCGTCCATCCCAGTAGCCAATCCCAGCTGATAATGGAAAAGAGGCAGCCTATGTCTCTAATGAACATAACCACAAGAAAGACACCATGCTAACTGGGATTCAAACCAGGAGCCTCAGTGTGAGGCAGACGATCACTGTTTATCCACTGAGCCACAGAGACTAGAACTCAAATACAGAAATCTTGAAATTACCCCGATTGTTTCAACTCCAGCAGAAAGTATCATGTCCGTGCAGCATCCAGCTTCTTAATGTAAGAAGTTAATAAAGACTTTGGGTTTTCAGGGTCTTTTAAAAAAAAAAAAGATTAGAACAAAGAAATGATCAACAGAGTTTTTACATTTAAAAAGCAGAAAGAGTGAAAGCTGAGACGCTCATCAAAGAAACCGGAGGATTCACTGATCAGCAGACAAAGCCTTTGGGGGGGCACAGATATGATAAAGAGATATTATGAAAATTATATTATTAATAATAATGAAGAGAAGAAGCAAGCTGTGTAGTATTTAATAAAGGAACCATGTTCAGATGTGAAAGTCTGGTTGCTCTGCTTATTGTTATCCAAGAAGTAACTGTATCAGGATTTGAATTTGAACACTATGAGACGTTTATTCTCACAGTTTTATTCTCACAGTTTTATATTATGAGAAAGAGACAAGAGGAGTTTTTCTTTTCACTGTGACGCTGCTCATCTGAAGTCGTTCACGCTCGACCTGTTCTCTTGTGTTTTGGCAGATCCTGGGTCTGGTCTTCTCCATGACGATGTTCTGTCAGGCAGTGAAAGTAGAAACTTTTTACGCCTAGCGACTGACCTCTGACCTCCAGCACACTCGGATTGTTTCTCCATCTGAGAGAGACACGGACCCTACCCTCCTCCTCTTCCTTCCTCTTCCTCCTCCCTCCTCCTCCTCCTCCTCGACAGACTCTTCTTTTCAAACACTCGTCCTCTCTGTGACACTCGCTCCCGGGTGTCCCCCTGATCACAGATCCTCCTCCTCTAACTATCAACAAGCACAGTGTCAGTGTCCTACCTGAGTTGTTTTGCTATGGTTTGCTCTGTGTCGAGAAAAAAAAACAAACAAGAAGCTAATTTCTGTGATACATTCTATGACGCTGTATTATGAACATGTATAAAAGCAAAACGTGTGTAACCCCCCCCCCCCCCCCTTTTTTTAATATGTGTGTTTTTGATTTAAATTATTTCACGATTTGTTTGTATGTGTCTTTCAAACTGAGAGCTACCGATTGGGAAGGTGCAGAGTGTGAAGTGCTGCAAGTGCATGTCTCCTGCGATGGTGTGTATTAAATGTTTTTGGCTCGACTAAACGGCGTCTGCACGTCATCCTGTCATTTCTCAAGGGGGGGGGGGGGGGACAGTGAAGGGTTTTGTGTGTAATCCTGCTGTAATTATGTCTGACAGCATGAATGACAAACAGGAGTGATGGGGAATGTTCTGCCAGGAACCAGAATGTGAAAAGCATCGGTATCGTCCCTCAGACACGGCGGAGTCATTAAAATGTTTTGTGGCTCCTAATCAGGCATTAATTAATTAATTAGATATATCTAATGAAGAAGCGCTTCATGGCTTTAGAGCATGTGGCTCTTTTACTGGGCGGATTTACACGGGACACGAGGATCGCACCAACTTCAATGAGAAGATTCCGATATCGGAGGGAATTTAAATGAGCAGTAGCAGAGTCCTCCAGACGGGCCCGGGGCTGTTTCCCTCTCAGCACCAATCACGTCTCCGATGACCGAGCTTCATCCGCAGGCTTTCAAACATCCTCCGACCCTTTTGTCTCCTTAAAGTCCTTTCTTTTTTTATTTCCTCCTTCTACTTTGGGCCGTCAGGTTCAATCCCGGCTATAGGTACAACGGAAACGCACTTTGATTAAATAGCTCCCCGGGAAAAATGGGTTAGGAGATAAGAGAGGAGCTGTTTTCAGATGTGGTTTGAGGTCCGTGAGCTGCAGGTGATGGAACTCTTTCTGCATTTGTTGGGATTTCTTTCTTCTTTCTCTTCCTTTTTCTCTGCCTTAAAATAATCTGGACCTGAGAGAGAGAGGAAGTCCCAGAGCGATCAGATCTGTGGGAAAAGTTTTAAACCTTTACAGCTGAAGAGAGGAAACTAAATTTAAAAAACAAAGAAAGTACAGACGTCAGTCAGGTGAAGCTTAAACAGGCTACACTTGTTTTTTGTTTTTTTTACAGCAGGGGTTCTTAGCTTTAAACATATTTAGGTAGATAGATAGATAGATAGATAGATAGATAGATAGATAGATAGATAGATAGATAGATAGATAGATAGATAGATGGATAGATAGATAGATAGATAGATAGATAGATAGATAGATAGATAGATAGATAGACAGACAGACAGACAGACAGACAGACAGATAGATAGATAGATAGATAGATAGATAGATAGATAGATAGATAGATAGATAGATAGATAGATAGATAGATGTGTACTTAATTTATCCGAATTGAGAAATGAGTTATAAATGTGTTATAGCAGCTTGTCAAGGGCATTGCACATTGAGCAAAGTAGCAATACAACAGGTCAATTACAAAAAATAGAAAAGTACTAAAAACTGTACCTACTCCCTAAGTAATACACAATAAAGTACTAGACTACACAGTAAAGTACTAACTATAATAGAACAACGAATAAGCCTATAAAGAAGAGACTGAATACAAGAGATGACAAACTATGAATAACAGTAAAGTGTGAAAAGTTGCAGTACTTGTTTGTTTATATAGAAGTTTTGAATAATGAGCCCAAGTGGTTTGCAAAAGTGAGAAAACTCCAAACATAACATGAAGTAAATTAAGATCTCAGTAGAGCTCAAACCTCCTTCAAGGCCCAACAGTCCATAAATTCAATATAGCTGCATTAAATTGCAAACACTCAGTTCATTAAAAATGTTCTATAATGTATTTTCTGGGATATTTGTGAAAATCTCCAAAAACACCTTCTATAAAGATGCTGCAAGATTCCTGTACTTGTGCAGATCTGTGTTTAAAATATAATGCTGTCTTTCTTGGCCCGTGTCCCAACCTTCCACCAAGATGTGTGGAAATCCATCCAGGATCGTTTTTTGTTTGTAATCCTGGAGACAAACAACCCAGAAACAGGCAGTGGGACAAACACAACCTCCACGCTGGAGGTAAAAAAGAGAAACTGAGACAGAGAAAATGATTTTTCAGACCGTTCTCAATAAAAACACTCAAAAACAGCAGAGGAGAAAAATAATCAACAAAAAAAGAAACCTTTCAGTGAATGGAAACCGCTGAAGGCCACAGAGGTTTTCATCTCACCGCTGTTAGAACGAATCGGTTTGAGACGAGGTTGAAAGGATCTTTGCCGGGCTGAGGAGTTTTTAACCTGAAGACTCTGAAGACCCTGATCTATGATGGTGCTGCTCCTGAGAACCAGCCGGCGAGGGACCATATCCTGGGTCAGGAATCCGTCTGGTTCCTGTTTGAATGTTGACCAGTCACGTTTGAGGGAGGTTTGGTTGCCCGCAGGCAAACAGTCCGTGTGGAGAGAGAACGAGGAGTCAGGAGTCAGGATTATCATTATTTGGACAGACGGGTGAAAGGCAATCATTTATTTACTCTGCCGTAAAGAGTCTTATATGTGATTAAAATGGATTCTAAAAGAAACTGAAAGCCCAGATAGTTTAAGAAATGTTGTGTCATGTGTTGCAGAGAGAAAATGACGTTGTAGTGAAAATCTGGATGTAAAGGAAACGACTCTTCTGCTGCTGTAACTATGAATATTCAGACCGTGCATGAATCGAATCTTCCGGCTGAAACTGAAGATATTGAATCGTCAGTGTCACCGAGTGAATTGAGTTGAGAGGCTCCCGTCACTGGTGACTGGAAGCATCAGTGTCAGAGGAGCTGGCTGACAGTCTGCAGACGCCACTGAAACAATCAGACTGTGACAAGCGCTGCAGCAAAGTCAAACAGCTCAGCTTCCCGTCCTGTGACAACACGAGCAGCTGCTGTTCTGAAGGGAGTTCCAGAAAAACCCTCAAAAGACTCAGACTCATCCGAGCGTCTAACAACGTCTCAATCAGACAACGTGCACGTTTGAGACATGTACTGAAAACGGGGGAGGGGGGTTTGATGCCGATGCTCCTCCGGATATGACTCAGGTTGATATGATGAAGAGTGAGGAGCAGGTATCTTTAGCCTGGAGGGGGGAGGAGGGATGGAGGAGGGGTGGAGGAGGGGCTGAATCGACAGGCGAAGGGGGAGATGGGAAATATTTGCAGCTTAATTAGACCTGGGAGGATGTGTGACGATGGGGGGGGGGGGGGGGGGTGGAGAGTGAGGCAGGTCACATGGTTAGAGCAGCGAGGTGACGGCCCTCTCTGACTTCCAGCACATTTGGATTGTTTCTCCTAAGAGAGCCAAGGACTCTCCCTCCTCCTCCTCCTCCTCTTCTTCTTCTTCTTCTTCTTCCTCTTCCTCTTCTTCTTCCTCTTCCTCCTCCTCCTCCTCCTCCTCTCGTCCTCTCTGTGACATTCGCTCTCAGGTGTCACCTATTCACAGTTCCATCTCGTCCTCTTCCTCTTCCTCTTCCTCTTCCTCTTCCTCCTCCTCTTCCTCCTTCTCCTCTCGTCCACTCTGTGACATTCACTCTGAGGTGTCACCTATTCACAGTTCCACCTCTTCCTCTTCCTCTTCCTCTTCCTCTTCCTCTTCCTCTTCCTCTTCCTCTCGTCCTCTCTGTGACATTCGCTCTCAGGTCTCACCCGTTGACAGTTCCTCCTCTAACTATCGAGGAGCACAGGGTCAGTGTGATGCCTGAGATGGTTTTGAGATTTGAACCTGAAGATGTGACAGAACGGACCACAAGTGAAGGATTCTACAAACCTGTGAACATCACTGGTGTTTCCACTCCTGTCTGTTTCTTTGCTGGATTGTATATGATTATATAAGATTTCACAGAAACTACTAAATGGATTTCTACCAAACCTGGTGGAAGGATGTGGTCTGAGTCAGGGAGGAACCCATTCAAGTTTGGTGTGGATCAAGGATTTGTGTTTCACTTTCCTTGACATGGAAAGATGGAGCGTTTCTCATTCATGGATCTCAATGGAACCATGTGATGAGTGTCTGAACTTAAGACTGTGAAGAGTCCTTCTAGTTGGTTGCTTTATTTATTTGTTTGTTTCAAGTTTTAGGATTAGATACAGATGCATTTGGACTTTCTTTTTACATTTTCAGAAAACAATATGTGGCACATTAACAGAACTGATATCTATGAGTTTGTGCAGTTTGGTGCAGCCTCATGGAATTTAGGGGAAACGTTAGGCCCATCGTCTTCATCATAATCATCGTCTTCATCATCTTTTAACTATTCCACTGCTGTGTGAATGTATGTTCAGGTTGTTATGATTGCATGTGAGAAACGGTCGGTTAAGGTCAGGGAATGTGCGTCAAATGACTCTGCTCATATAAAGGTCTTTCATTTTTCTCATACATATTATTATTCTCTACAATGATTCCATCAAGGCACCTTTGTCACATGTCTCTTCCAGCAGCAGGACACTGGATCTTTTCCCAGCATGCACCTGGTGACGCACAGCATTTACGCTCATTCACACATTTTATTATTCATGCAGCACCTTTCCTGTTTAATTTGTTCCCCGACAGATTTCACCCAAAGCAAAAGTCAACATCTGCCTGAAACGTTAAACTAAACCCGCCGACCAAGACTCACACGAGGAATTCAACACACACAAGAATACAACAGGTTACACAAATTGTGTCAGGGCACAGATGGTTTGTTTTCTGTAACGTAAAGATGAATTTCCAATTTTAGAAAACTGGACCAGCGACAGCTACATTTAGCGAGCGTCTGTTTTGGGCATTTCTCTCTCGTCTCAACAGACGTCCACAACTGATCCCAGGACAGATGTGGTCTATTTCCTCAGCTCACTGACACCAGACCAAACAGCAGCAGCAGCTCTTCACGTATTGATTCTGGATGCCTGGTCAGATATAAGCCTCGGACCTTCACACCTTTGTTTTCATGCAGCGCTTTGCAGACGCTCTTATTAGGAGATAAGTCAAGTTTATTTGTGCGGCGCTCGAAACGCACTCCGAGTCTCAAACGGCTTCGCAGCAGCTGCAATATGAAACAATATGAAACAACAAATGAAAAACTATAAATGAAAAGGACGAATCTCAACCTCGGGGCCTTCAGAGAAAGTAAGAACAAGCTCCCACATTAACTTCATCACACAAAGAAGGACACACACTTTAGTAAAACTGACCAGGAACGGTCGAACAGAGTTTTCCGTGCGCACACGTGTCGCTGCCTCTAACGGATCAGTAAACCTGTTCCCTGCTGTGAGACACAAAATGAGCTATTCAGGTGGCTGAGAATGAGGCTTGAATACCAGCGGCTGATGTGACCTTAAAAACACAGTGGTAATAATTTAGAGAGCAGTGAAGTTGAAAGTAAGGAGGACGTGTTGGCCTAGATCGGGGCTTCGAAACACAAAAGCTTTTGGAAATAAAAATTGAAAGAGACACAGGACGGCAGTATTTATCTTTCGCTTTGTGTCTTTGTGTCTTTGTGTCTTTCACTGTGGACGAACCTTTTACTGTCCAGTTCAGTACTTTTAAATTAATTCTCCTGATGTTTTTTTACGTCTGGATGGGAGCAGACTTTTTTTTCCTCACACATGTGAAAAGCACAGCAGGAGATTCTCGGCTCAGAAGCGTTGGGAACAGAACAGAAGTCTCCGGAGCGTTCGGGGTGAAGCTGCAGGACACTGAGTATTAACTCTTCTGCAGAGATCAAGTGACATCTCCAGCAGGACCCACAACTTTCTTGAACAACTTATAAGTTTACCGGCTCCACTTTTTCATCCTGGGATATTCATTTTCTTTTAGTTCTTTCAGTTTTGCATCTGTCGTTTGTTAGAAACGTCTTCAACTGGCTTCCAGAGAATCTCCTGCTGTGCTCCCACATCAGCTCCTTTGGACGTTATCCTGAGTTTTTGGAGGCTGGACGGAGAAACTTCGCTGAAAGTCTCGAGGCTCTCACTCGGACATCCGGTTCTCACACACAGAACCTCTGGAGAATGAGGTTCTACCGAGCTCAGTGCAAAAAGCAGCTGAGGTGCAGGAGGAGATGGAACCGGCCTCAAACTTTTAAAAAGCCAGTCCAGTAAGTTCTCCTGAAAGTTTTGCGTTTTCCCAACATGTTGTTTTTTACCAGGTATGTAGCATGAACAGGTTCTCTTTGTTGTCACATGATCCGTGGTCAGACTAGAAAGCTCCAGAGGGACAGACACAGGTTCTGAGCAGAGGGACAGAGAAATGAGCCTGTGATGAGCTGATCAACGCTCTGGAGGCTGTGACCCTCTCACAGCTGAGTCCAACTATTCAAGCACGAGCACAAGTGGCTTCATCCGTCTGTGTCCCCCTCGATTCCCCCCCCCCCCCCCCGCCTCCTACCTGTCCAATGCATTATTCATTCTCATGTTCGTGGGCTTTCTCACATCCTGCGCTCGATCAATAAAACATACCTGTGTGCTCGCTCCCTCACCTCTCCACCCTCTCGTCTTGCTCCTGAAGCCAAACTGGGAGCCCGTGCTGATCTGATAAAACAACTACAGATGAATGGCTCTTTCAAACTGGGAGGAAACGACTACGACTCAGGGTTTCTCCTGCCTGCGTGAGCTGTGTCTTCAATTCCCGGTGAAAGGAAGTCATTGCGCTTGTCACTCACTTAGAATGCCCGTCACCCTCCCGCACAACAAAAAAAGATAAGTCCTGAAAAAGGTGTCTTTGAAAAGAAGAAAAAGCAAAGAGAAGCTTTAGGAGAGATCATCCTTTTCTCTCTGACTGAAAAGAAGAAGCATCGGACTGAATGTTTCTCTCAGGCTCCAGGTTTGACCAGTGCTCTCCAAGGATCTGAGAGAGTTCCCAAACAATTCCAATGGATTTTTATTGTATTAAACCTCTCTTCAGTCTCTGTTACCCTCCTCATCCTCCTCTTCTTCCTCTTCTTCCTCCTCTTCCTCCCCCCTGAGTCTGCTTTCTGTCTGAAGCTTCTTCCCTCCAATGTTCTTTCTCATTGAAGGAGCTGTTTGTTGTTTTGTTTTTGACGTCATGTGGATGTTTTCTGGATGTTTTCTGAAATCTTACTGCTTTCAAATCTCTTCCTGAAACTTTTTTTCAAAAAAACAACAACTTTCATCTTTTGCAGAACTTATTTCATTTTTCTTAAATGTTACTGTGAAGCAATAAATAAGACGTTGTCGTTTTTGTGATTTTGGAGTTGCTTTGCATCTTTGAGTTGTCATTGTGTCTCTTTGTTGTCAGTTAGGTTTCTTTAAAGTAATGTTGTGTCAGTCTGTTTTTGTTGTGAGTCTTATTTGTATTGTCATTTATCAGAGTTTACAGACATTTCATATATAAATAAAAACTTTATATCTGTAATTATACATTTTTCATTCTGAATTATTTATTTTAAAAAGTTAATGCTGATCTCACAATGTCCTGTCATTATCTTTTTGTTATCAAAGTATTAACACACACACACACACACACACACACTCATAAAGCTTAATTTTCTTCAGCACATGTAGCTTTTCTTTCCTCCTCTTCATCACTGTCTCATTGACACATGCTACTGACTTGTCAGGGTCTCTGAGTCCTTGTGCTTCATCAATGCAGATCCAGGACCGAGTCTGATGCGGCCACATCTGGATCGTGGGTTATGGTTACACCCAAATTCCTCAGAAATACAATATACCCTCTCACATACTACCATTATTGGCAATAACAATATGATAACAACTGTCAACCCTGCTTCCTGTATGTCTGTCAGACATTTAGTCATGTAACAGTACTTTAAACATTGATACGTTCATAAATTCAGGTCTTCTCTCATGAATGTTGTGAATATTGTAATATTCCTGATGTTCTCTGTCACTCGAGACATCTATTTCCCTTCCGTCCGTCCTGGGAGAGGAATCTACAGGACACTCACTCCGATGCTTCTCTATCTCATTTTGTTATATTTTAAGGACACAGGATGTCGTACCTCATTAAACACTATGAGGCAAATTGTGATTCATGAAAATGTGCTATACAAATAAAATGTCTTGACAAAAGCTAATTGCAAACTTTATACAGGACCTCAGAAGTGACTGGTCTTGAAATCGACCAGTGTTTAAACCAAAACTCTTAAAATGACCTGTTTTAAATCCTTTAATTAGGTCAAACTCATTCTGAACAGTTAGATGAACTAATCTCCAAAGTTAAGTTGAAATATTATTTTTATTTGAACATGCTGTTTGTGTTGGAGGCTCCATGCAGGACACACCAGCCTCTCCTCTTCAGATCAGGTTCTGCTCAGTAGTATTCATCCTCCAGGTTTGGTTGATAAGGATCTTCCGGGTCGGGCAGCAGAGGACGCAGCGGCCTCGTATCGTAATCTGATCACAAACACATCAGCAGAATCAGATCCAGGTTAAGTTTGTGATAACGTTTTGAATTCTATGCTATTAGTAGTTTTTCTTCTTTCATTAAAAGAGAGATACACAAAACTACTGAACAGATTTTCAATGACAGGCGCAGATCCAGGAATCTGTTATCTGTATAGACACAGACTATGTGCTGGTGGTTTCATGATATGCATTGTTTTGATTGGCTGAGCTGTAAGACTCAATGAAAACCTCACCGTCAGTGTGGCCAAGGTGGCGTTTGGGGGGGCGGGGGTCGAAGAGCAGCACCAGCTCTGCGGAGCCGTCACCGTCTCTGCAGGAACACGACAAGAGATGAAGCCACTGATAGTTTCTACAGTTTACAATGTTTGCAAAGGAACCAGGTGAGGGCACCTAAAGGTTTTCAGTTACTGAGTGCTCTGCTGGAGATGATATGAAACAGGGAAAAGGATCCAGAGAAGCATTAGATCAAAGTCCTGTTCACTGAGATAACGGGGAAAATGTCTTCGCCCTAGAATGTGAAGTAAAGAAGACCTACCTGGTCAGTACTGGTGCAGACAGACTTCCACTGAGCACCAGGGACACCAGCACGAGGAGAGAGAACATCTCGGCCCTGAACTGGTTTGGTTGTTAAAGAGAACATGAGAGCAAACTGCAGCATCCAATCAGAACAAGTCTCCTGAGGTTCTAGAATCATTCAAGTGGTTTGTTCCTGTCGGGGCCATTTTGAATGTAAACACGTTTACTGTAAATCTGAGTGGACACCACTTCAGCTCCATGAGGATCAGTCAGCTGTGGAAATCATGTCATTTATCAAAAAGAAAAGGTTTCTAGGCTACAACAGAACAATGACACTATGCAAAAAACAATACTGAGTTGGGTGTGGCTGACTTCAGGTCAGTCAGATTCTTCCTCACGAGCCCTGCTTTATTAACCCTTCGATACACACGCTATGCAAACCCCTTCTAGCATGAAGAACATGGGTCAAAAATGGCCAGTATTGATTTCCTGTGTTATTTCATGCACGGCCGGGTGTTTTCTCTGCTGTATCTTTTAGAGTTTATTCTTCCTTCTCCATTCAGGAGAAGGCTCCTTTGATGATATAGAATATATATCATCAAAGGAGCCTTCTCCATTTAGGAGAGCTGGATTCCAGAACTGTTGTATTTCGAGTTTTATTTTGTTGATCCAGCTTTGGTTAGCTAGCCAGAAAAGAAGCTTGCTATAAATAAGACTTACATGCATCAGATGTGCAAAAGCAGCTGTGTGATAAAATACATTTATTTCACAAATATGTGAAAAGAAAAAGTCAGCCATGCATGAAATAATAAAGGAAATGAATATGGTTCATTGTTTACCCATGTTGTGCATTAGAGGGATGCAAAATTGTTTTTAATTCAAAAAGTAACAAAGGAGAAATAACAATAAGGATTCTGGGGAAAACCGGAAATACTGAAAGATTAAATTCATTCACTGCTAAGATATAGAAAATAAAAACGAAGCTGGGGCACCTTTGACCCAAGTTGTGTTTCACAGGGTCAAAGGAGGGGGGGGGGGGGTCACCACCACATGATGAAATATAGAGTCGTTACATCATCCAGGATGTTTCTGTGTCAAGGAATATTCAATATTTCTCTGAAATGAGAAGAGAAGAGAAATCAAACACAACTCTATACCTACAGGGGCCTTCTCTGAGTTTGCGCCACATTTAATTATTTCCTCTCTGTTTTTGAGAAAATCCTGTTTAGTGCCCGTGTTCCCTGAAGCGTTGGTTTCATCCTTGTTGTCGGACGTTTCCACTCGACGCCAGCAGCACTCACAGAAACAGTTTGACCAGCTCCCGGGTCAGACTCATTTCAGTGGAAAACGCTTGTTAATAGTGAATAAGTGGCTCTCGGCTGGATTTTACCACCTGTTAGCGATTGCTGAGACCATTGAACACACGCTAATTGAACTGAGTGGTCATGTAGTGTGGCTCGGGGTGGCCGGGGATGTGCGACATTTGAAAGCTCTTGCGAACTAGCTTGTTGACTTTGTGACCTCGGGCATGAGTCATCGGTGAAGTGCTGCAGCCGCTCAGCTAAACATTTACCGAGCTGTTCGAGTGCGTCCTCTGATCGCAGCAATTTCACTGGAATGGATTGTTTGTTGTCCGCTGCCAGATTTAGCTCTTTTATATCCCGATGTGTTTCATCCCTAAACACAATCGCTCATCAAACTAATTCCCCAACGTTCAAACAGCTTTTGAAATCTGTGGATCCTGAATATCTCCCTGATGTAAATAAATCCCCCTCATGTGTATTTTGCAGGCCTGTGTGTTTCACGGTGGATAAAGAGTTCAGGGGCCTGATTTGACTTTGCACCGGTCGGACCTGTCTGTCCCTGCCGCCCGTGGCCCATCCATCACCCTCCGGCCGGGTTTGTTTAAACCTGCACCGATCAACTGACACAACACATTACCGTGCAATTTATAAGCAGCAGAAAATCCCTTCCCCTCGAATCAATCTTTACTTTTTTCACGATGAGAGAGCCGCCGACCGTTTTTAATTGTCCTCCAATCGCTTTTCCCTCAATGTCAGCTCTGTTTGACCTTTGCTTTACAATCCATTAAGTCTCCCTCGGTGCTGAGGTGTGATGCCAACACTGATGAGAGCGTCCTGAACCGCAGCTCAGTGGCTGAGCCCTGGCAGGAAGTCAACAGGCTTTTAGCTCGGGCCGAACCTTGAAGTGTGAGCGGAGCTTCTCTGGATTAATGCTCCACGAGGCCGCCTGCTCTAACAGTGGTAAGTGCCGGAGTCATTACAGGTTTGTTGTGATGGATGCTGCGTCTTCACCTCCTCTCACACGGCTCAGACGACTTAGGATTCACTTCACCGAGAAAATGAGACGGAGAAAAAAACGTTTTGCATTAATGACGATTTGATATCATGTAGAGATTTACCGGCTTCGCTAGTTGAACCATTGCAAGCCTCCATGTTTATCCCCAAAAAATAAGTAACACCACTAAATCAAGCAATGACAAGAGATGAAGACATTTCTGAAAACAGACATATGGTGGTATTGGTGCCTGCATGGTATCAAAAAACTTTGTTTGAGCTAAACAGCAAAACCTAAATTAAAAAATGGTTTCCGACACTACTTTGCATTTTGTCTGTTTTCTTTTCTTTCTGGTAATTACATCACTGTGCAAATGTTCCACATAATCAAGTTATCTGCTAAATTAACTAAGAGGAGCACGACGCTGCCTCCTGGGCTCAGCACTGACCAACTCCATTATGATTGATTTAAAGAAATTAAACAAGCCAGAGAACTTTTTCTCCAGCACTGAGGGGACACGTCTGTTCAGGACCGTGAGATTCACCTGAACACAATATCTTTAGAATACCTCATTTAAATTATCTCAAACAGACAAACTACCACCTCTGAGGCAGAAGAAGAGTGTTTGTGTCGGACTGGAGATGAAGACGACCTCATGACCTTGAAATAAGGGCTGGTAGCAGTTTTTAACCCCTTGTGGACGAATGTCGCAAATTTGCCTCAAACCCCATTCCGGTCTTAATGCCGCCGAGGTGACGATTGTGCCTGATGGTGCAAATACTACACATACCAAGGAAGGTATTGGAAGCACTCTGCCACCATCTAGTGGTCGGAGTGGAAAATACATACTAGCCCCTTGGGACTGTGCAGCAAAGTTATTTTGAGGTATTAAGCTGTATTTGAAATACTGTGATGATGGAACAGCAATGATTGTACAGAAAACATATGTTGTTATTCAATTTCAAGCAAAATCAGCATCAATCTACATACCAGAGACTGGAAAATGTGTTAAATTAAGGTTATGCCCCATTATGCCTAATGCCACTAATTTGCCTCATACCTTAATCGTATATCAATTGTAAATGCTATATTGAAATTAACGATCTCTAATTAATTTAGCATCTGTATGACAGCCAAAAACACAAATAATATTTTTTTTATATAATTGGAAATTAATTCAGGCATTAAGGGGTTAAATATTCGCCCTTGGCTGTTTTTGCTGCAACAAAATAGTTTTTACGATTTCAAATACTGTTTTTTTAGCA
This sequence comes from Pleuronectes platessa, assembly GCF_947347685.1. Classification (NCBI taxonomy): domain Eukaryota; kingdom Metazoa; phylum Chordata; class Actinopteri; order Pleuronectiformes; family Pleuronectidae; genus Pleuronectes; species Pleuronectes platessa. The sequence continues at coordinate 28,040,840 of NC_070626.1, forward strand.
ATGAGAGAAGCAAACGATGGCAATCAGTAATCAGGTCCAGACTAGTCGTGACTTTTTGTGATCCGCTATAGTTCCTATCTACTTCCAGAGTGAAGCTGACATTTGGTATTTACTGAAATGTCATGATTTGTCGATTGATGTTTGTCACCAACAATGTTCCTGGAATAACTTGTCAGGTAGTTGTGGCCACTGGCGGTTCAGCCAATTAAAACATATACAAATGAGGTGACATTTAGTTTCCGGCATCGCTGAGCCGTGTGACTGAGGGTTGTGTTGTTTCTATACGTTATTGTAGATATAAATTTTCTAGAGGAGGAGTTTGACCGGTACAAACACAGACAGCTTGACACTCCAGGGCTCGGACAAGGATGTTTCCTGTGTTGTGTCTCGTATCAACACATTTTAATCAAACTAGAAAATGTCTGAGTTCCTCTCTCTGCAACGTAAATAAGTTTGGACTCTCAGATTAGCATCTCAACACGGCTATTAGATAAAAGGCTGCGTTATCTCAACAACTGAAATAAGATCGAGACTCACCGCCAAAATGTAGGGCACCTCGATTTGAATATTTCATGCAGCTCGCCGCAGCTTCAAACCCGATACGTATATAAGCTAACGTGATTAGAGGCGCTCCATTATTCACACGATCTGCTGGAAATGATTCCACAGAGTTAGTGAGCTCGGGAGAAGTTTCCTTCACAGTGAAGTTCAACACGCTGCGGCCATTTGTGTGTCTAACTCTAAAGAGCGAAGGCCACTGGAGCCTGAGCCGTCAGCTTCCTGTTTCAGTCTGACACGTCCACTTCACTGTGTCAGACATCTTCTTTCTCCTGTGGGGTTATTGTGGGAATCTGAGGGCAGCGAGCACTTTCTTTAACAAAAAGCAGCTCCACTTGTTCTCCAATCTAAATGCACCCCTGCAGATGTTTTTAATGTGTGGAACAAGAAATCGTTCAGAAATCTCCACACTCCACAATCTCTCAAAGTCGTTACTGAAATCGATTCGATCCATAACGAGGCATCAAATCCTGCAAACGCGACCCGAGCGGATGTCGTCCCATCCTGTGAGGAGGAGAAAGACTCTGAAGCCAAACAAAACAACGAAAGGAGGAAACACAACCAGCACCCAGGATCGGATTTACCCGAGCTGGATCGGAGACTTCGAGACGGGTCCAGCAACCGGGGCCAAGACTCCCCCTCAGCTGCTGCAGGACGGGGATGGCAGTCACAGAACCTTCCAGGACAGAAGGTGTGTGTGTGTGGGGGGGGGGGGGGGGGGGGGGGGGGTGCTCCCTGCCAGGGCCCGTTGCATTACTGTGTAGACTCAATGAAACAGTTTACTTCTGTCCTCGGTGGAAACACAGACTTCCTCCAGGGACAATGGGAAGTTTCACCATCTCTCTCTGTACGTCCTGCAGCGCTGAACTGGGAACAGGGAGCAGACGTCTGCTGGGAAACATGGGAAGTTCTCCAGACGTGACTGGATGTGGTCCCGTGCAGTGGTTCCCATAGTGCGTAAGTGAAGTTGGTTCCTTATGTAGGGGTCAGGGTCCCTGTAGGGGGCACTAGATAAGACAAAGAGGAGTCCTAATCCTGGTAATGTTGCTATTCTAAATAAAAAAAAAATTCACATCTCAATAAACAATAAACAAATGTACACGTTTAGACCACTTTAAAAAAAATGTCATGTTTACAGATTAAAGTACAAGTTAAATTAAAGTCTTTAGATTGTCTTATTAAATAAATAAATAACATGTGTAGTAATCATAAGAAGAAGAAAAAATAAGAATGAGCATATTACAAAAATAACAATAAGAATAAGAATAGAATGATGATAATATTGTAAGAAACCCACAACCAGTGAGAATGGACTGTTACACAGACTTGTCTCTTTAAAGTGTCAAAAATAAAAAGGTTAGAAACACAATGATCAACACAGTATTCATGATTTTGTGTTTTTTACCAACACATTTCATGATAAGACCCACAGCAGTTTTTTCTCCAAACAACATATGTATATATGAATACATAATGTGTTATTATTCCTGATGTATTATTCCTCTGTGTGGCTGCGAACTGCACTATTCTGCAAAAACTATTAAAAACACATAATTGAACCTCACTGTCGCACTGGGTGAAATATTGTATTTATTCATTACTATTTATTTTTTTTTGGTGCATCAGCTTCAACTGTGTATTAATCTCCAGCGGGAAAATAGTCGCACATTTGTTTGCTGTTCAGATTGTGAAGCCCCTTGAGGCACATTTGTGATTTGGGGCCGTATAAATAAGAAACTGACTCGACTCCACTATTTGTGACCTAGTTTTAATGATACACATCTTTAGAATGAGCAGTGGAAGCCGCAGATAGAGGGAGGAAGGCACAGAGTATTGTCAGACACACACAAACCAACAATGTGTTTATTTGTGCGATTTGCGGACGGTGAATAAACATATAATCAGATTCTTGCCCTTATCTTTAAATCTCATGGGAAGGCTGGAAATCATCCAGATGTGTTTAGATGCACATACGACCGTTCAATAAAGAATAAAACAGAAGCAATACTTAGGAATAATGATTCTCAGTGTTTGTTTGAAAACACAAATCTTGTTCGGGTTAGGGTCAAAACATTGGGAGTGAAAGGTTCCTCAGACCAGGATCCAGACCAGGATCCAGACCCACGGACTAAAGACAGGATTCATTCATTGGTGTGGAAACACTTTTACCAATTTGCACGAAGTTGAGACAGAATTAAATCAAAGGAAAACAAAGAGAAGAGGAAGCAGCTCGCATGTTTACTGAAGACTTCACCTCCAATAATATAATGTGTAGACAAGAAGACGATTTGCATTTAAAGGCTCAGTGTGTTAGATTCAGTTGAAAGGGATCAATTGGCAGAAATTACATATCAAATATTCCCAGTTCTTCATATTTAAAAACTCTATTTTTAAATACTTCATATTAACATCTGGAGCGACGGCCTCTCTTTGGAAGGAGAAGGGGAGGTGAGGGGTGTTCAGCTGCAACTTGACACCTCACCACTAGATGTCAGTAAATCCTACACACTGAACCTTTAAACCAGTGTGGAGAAATGTGCCTGAAGCTGGTGATGAGGGTCCTAAAACCAAAATGGACCGATCCATTAATTTCTTTAGTATAGAAGGAAGCAGCTCACACAGGTGAGGACGACGGGACGAACACATACTTCGTGAACAAGCTCCCTGAATTACAACGTGAAACCAAAACCCTCCAGATCAAATGCAAACGTAACAAAGATAATAAAGTCTTGATCAAGAAACAATCACTTTTCAAAACAGAGCAGCAAACACTTAGGACACACAATCAAACCACCGGACAATGATCCCAACCAGTAGCTAATGTGATAAACCATGTGTTTAATTGTGTTACAGGAGTTCTATCCCAGTCTGTCACTGACTGTGTCTTCTGCGTCTCCTGTGGTGGGATGTGTCAAAGCTTCTGAGCCCCGGTGTCACAGATTCTGTCACTTCTGGAGCGGGGAATGGCCGGAGGTGGCGTCTGGCCCTGACTCAGTGGGATTAGAAGATGTGTGAGCTGTGGAACCAGTCTGAGGCGTGAAAAACAACTTCCCCCGTGAAAAGTGTCAATCAGCAGAATCAGACCCAGTCGGACTCTCTGACGCCTGTTTGGACGAGCACGCGTCAAACTATGTGAAATGAAAAGATTTTCCCCCCCGGCCTCCACAGCAGCTGGAGCAAAGCTGCCACAGGTCTAATCGCACTGTGGCTGCAGTTCCACACGGTCGACTTCCCATTCCCCCTTTCAAGTTAAATCCACCCTGAGAGCCTGTTACATGGAAGATATCAGCCACTTTTTGATGTTCTTACAGAAGTTATTTTAGGATGTGTTTCAATTCGCTTCTCCTTTTTTAAGGGGGGGGGGGGGGGGGGGGCAAGCTTGTAACAACCGCTGCTTGTTATAATGGAGTTCTGCTTCACTTAATGACTTCCTGTGTTTCAGGAGCAGCCACAGAACAAACCTGAGCCTGTTTCATCAGGCAGGTTTAACACAGCGGGAAATAACCAACAAGTCACAGTGTGAGCTCCTCGAACACACAATCCTCCTCTGGGAACTTTTCAATTTGGGTGTCAAGTGTCGCTGGTTTGTTATTTGAGTTATTATCACATGAATTCACTCACAGGTGTGGTATATTCAGCTAAATAGATCCCTTTAACATAGGTATAAACAAGAATCACATGTTTAAGCATGCAGCCCCCATCTTCAGATTCTCAGTAATTCTTCTATGCATTTCTCATTGGTTCTCTTTCCTAGGGAATGATCTCTGACCTGTTAATGGAGAAGTATAGAACTTGGGTTTTTGTCTATTAAGCACGAGGCATGTCCTTATGAATTCATCATTTCATTTACATGTTATGCGCTCAGACACATGCAGTCATGCTCCTCTCAACCATGGGATGTGGGACATTGTCATGGGCGTAGGCAACCCCTATATAAATTGTGAGTTTAACTCCTACAAAGCAGGCTTCACTATTGGCGTGTGAATTTCTCCGGATTTCTAGAATCCGTCCTGACCTGTAAGACTTCTGTGTAATAAACTTTAACTAAACAAGCAAGTTCTGGGTCTGCGGAGAATTCTTCCTTCAGCATCAGCTTCACCTTCATCGACCTCTCGGCTGCCCAAAATATAGGATACAGGAAACTATCTGTATCTTCTCTGTCGTGACGAATGCTGGAAGCAGATAAACCTTAAAGTGTTTGAATGTTTCCTTTTGCAAATCAACCTGCATTCGTTCAAGTTTTGGGTCAAAATAAATATCACGATCATCAACAAATCCACGTTCATACGTTATACAATTAAAATAAAACTTCAAAAAACGCCCTATCGAAGGTTTTGTGAAACCAGCGTGACCTTGACCTTTCGAAGTGACCTTGACCTTGTGTTGATATCAGTTGATTAAAGACCAAAGTCAAAATCTTGTCTTTCAACATCTGCAGATGCTTCCGACTCGGACGCAAGGAAATGAAACAAATCGGAAAACATAATTCAACTTCAGAAACAAAGTAATAGGTTAAGAACTTAAATCTGAAACTTATTAAATAAATATTCTATCATTTAGTTGCCAAATCAGATTCTAGCGTCTTCACATATTTTAAAATTTTGCTGCATCAGCATTTAGAATAAACACTGTTGTGAATATAACCGAGCAGGGCCCCTCTGTCCCTCTGCCCCTCTGTCCTGCAGTGTCCTTGGTAAAGTGTTGCTTCTATGTGTTTAAACACAAGAGAGTCACCATAGTTAGTTCACATGAATCCTTGATGAAAGTAGAGAACAGAAGTGAAAAGGATTTGTCATTAGTTTGGATGTGTAAAAATACCTCATATTTAATCTTATTAACATGTTTGAGGAACACAGATTAATTTCATTTGAACTTATTCTGTCGTCATCAGATTTACTGTTTCCTCATTTTTCCATTTAACCTCTTTCCCGTCTGATTCTGGAGCGACGCTCGCCGGCTCAGTGCCGACGTGTTGTTGCTTCTCAAATTCATGAAACAGATTTGAATATGAAGATGGGAGACGATTTCAAACAGTCCAGTGTGGTTTGGGAATCGGGTGAAGAAACACCAGAGGAAAAAACAAAGGCCTCGTCAGGATGGAGACACGACAACAGACACAACTCAGGGCGTCCGCTGCCAGTTACTGACCAGTTACTGACCAGTTACTGACCAGTTTGATTGAAACCCTCGGTGCAGGGAATCATCACTGGAGCTGGATTCACACGTCACTGTCGGTGCTTTGATATCCCAGACGGGAGGAGCTGGTATCTTCCAATCTGCTGTTTACCGCAGACGAAAATAAATATGCACACAGCAGACGTTAATGAGGAGCCTGGGAAAAACAATGCAACGCTACCGTCAGCGTTTTCTGAGCCGGTCTGACAGGGACACACCAGGAGGAAACCAGGAGGAAACCAGGAGGAAACCATGAGGAAACCAGGAGGACACCAGGAGGAAACCAGGAGGACACCAGGAGGAAACCAGGGGGACAGCAGGAGGAAACCAGGAGGAAACCAGAAAGAAACCAAGAGGAAACCAGGAGGAAACCAGAAAGAAACCAAGAGGAAACCAGTGGGAAACCAGGAGGAAACCAGGAGAAAACCAGGAGGACACCAGGAGGAAACCAGGAGGACACCAGGAGGACACCAGGAGGAAACCAGGAGGAAACCAGGAGGAGACCAGGAGGAAACCAGGAGGACACCAGGAGGAAACCAGTAGGACACCAGTAGGACACCAGGAGGACACCAGGAGGACACCAGGAGGAAACCAGTGGGAAACCAGGAGGAAACCAGGAGGACACCAGGAGGAAACCAGTAGGACACCAGTAGGACACCAGGAGGACACCAGGAGGACACCAGGAGGAAACCAGTGGGAAACCAGGAGGTAACAAGAAGGAAACCAGGAGGACACCAGTGGGAAACCAGGAGGACAGCAGGAGGAAACCAGGACACCAGGAGGAAACCAGGTGGAAACCAGGAGGTAACAAGAAGGAAACCAGGAGGAAACCAGTGGGAAACCAGGAGGACAGCCGGAGGAAACCAGAAGGAAACCAGGAGGAAACCAGGAGGAAACCAGGAGGACACCAGGTGGAAACCAGGAGGTAACAAGAAGGAAACCAGGAGGACACCAGTGGGAAACCAGGAGGACAGCAGGAGGAAACCAGGACACCAGGAGGAAACCAGGTGGAAACCAGGAGGAAACCAGGAGGACACCAGGAGGACACCAGGAGAAAACCATGAGGAAACCAGGAGGACACCAGAAGGAAACCAGGAGGACAGCAGGAGGAAACCAGGAGGAAACCAGGAGGACAGCAGGAGGAAACCAGGAGGAAACCAGGAGGACACCAGGAGGACACCAGGAGGACACCAGGAGGACACCAGGAGGAAACCAGGAGGACAGCAGGAGGACACCAGGAGGACACCAGGAGGACACCAGGAGGAAACCAGGAGGACAGCAGGAGGACACCAGGAGGAAACCAGGAGGACAGCAGGAGGAAACCAGGAGGAAACCAGGAGGACACCAGGAGGACACCAGGAGGAAACAAGGAGGACAGCAGGAGGAAACCAGGAGGAAACCAGGAGGACACCAGGAGGACACCAGGAGGACACCAGGAGGAAACCAGGAGGAAACCTTGCGTGTTTAATATGCACACACGCTGATTAACTGACACAGATATTTTGAGCTTCATCCTCAGTCCCTCTCCTCTGGTGTGAATGTGTGAGATTCATTAGAGCTGCATCGGGCTGTGGATCGACTCAAAGACCAGGATGTTGTGTTTATAGGTCAAACAAGGTCAACAGCTGTGACTGTAGAGTCGTTTTAATGCATTTAATGGATTTCAATCTGTGTCTACATGCAAACAGCTGGCCTGAGTAAAGAGGATTCATATTTAGAGCTACAACACCTCCGGCTGATGAGTTTCAATGTTCACTAATAATCACAGCACCTGAAGCAGTTCAGATCCAACAAGGGCTGCAGCAGATTATTCATTATCGATGAATCTTCTAATCTGTTGAGACCCGGCGGAGGAGGTTGTGTTTTCATGGTCACTCAGCAGAAACACTGTTAAACCTGTTACCTCCATGACAGTTTATAAAAGGTGGAGCAGGACCCGAGGAAGAACACGTCTCCCGGCTATTCTGGGATTCTTTTTTTTATGCTCTCATGAATGTGATTAAAATTCTCGATTTGTTTTAAATAGTTAAATGGATTAAACCCGAAGCAAACCTCTCTGTCACATTATTCTATCTATAAAGATAAATAACTGTAGAAAATGTGTCGATCTATAAATCGGAGCATGAATCAAAATGGAATTTTACATCAAAGCTAGTATTTGATTTGATCCTGTTAGGCAGTGTGAGCCTGATCTGATAGATTCAGTTATAATGAAGATTCAAATCAAAACCTTTTTTTTGGGGATAAATGTTTATTTCTGTCAAGTTGCTCACGTTGTCTGATCAAAGCTCAAAGATAATTAACTTAAAACCCCAATAAACCCAGTAAATATTCACATTATTGAGCATTTATAATCTTCACCTTCTTGGTTTTAAGTTATTACCATGGGTGTTTTTAAGCATTGGACAAAGAATTAAAACCTGATGGTGGCAGAAGGTGAACGATTCAAGTTATTATAATTCATCCTCTAGTGACCATGAATGTCTATTAAAGGTTATCGGTGAGAACATATCTTCATGAAGCCAAACACCAGAACTCTTTAAAGAAAGTGAAATTCTTCTACACACACACATTCAGTTACGCTCCAAAATGTAATAGCTTCTTCTTCGGGTCATAACCCACACGTTCACAACATTTCATGGAAGTTAGTTGTGTAGTTTTTGAGTAACTAACAAACCTCACCCAGTGGCACTTGGGCTGGAAATCAGAGGATCATCAAAGTCAGTAGGATTCATCTGGGATCTATGAATATCTTTTAGATGTTGAAATATAAATATTCAGAAGATCGATAAATTCATCAGGATTTATGAGATGAATATCTGCTGCAAATTTTTTTTTATTGCAGTCTATAAATATTTGTTGAAAGATTAACTGAAAATGTTATAAATCCCTGAATCAGCAAAACTAGACAAATTAAGTGACTATTAAACGTCTAATAAAAGCAGAAGCGACTGGTTTTTAAAGATGGGAACAGAGACAAAGTGAAACTCAGGGGTTTACCAGTACTAAAGCAACTTTATTAGAATAGACAAAGAAAACATCACACAGACAAAATAGCTATAAATCTACAATTTCCTCAATTTGGTTCTCAGACGTGTGTTTCACTCCAGACTTCAACAATAACTTGGGTGTCAGATTTAAGCCGTGGGGGGGGGGGATCGTCAAATCTTTAACCGGCCAGTAACTGTCACAAATATACCAGAGGACTTTACTGAGGAAAATCTCGGGGGGGAGGGGGGGGTTTGTCTTCCTCTTTATTCCACACAGACGCAATCACACATACGCACACAAACTCCAACACACTCAGACCGTTGTCTCGACTTTGGTCTTTCTGTTTGTTTGAACAGGATTTAAACGCACTTCGCCTGGAGACTCTCGTCTGAACCTTCCGGGTCTCCGCCGTCGACTTATCATTGAAGTCTGAAGGACGAACATGCACATACTGTTTATTTATAATTATTTACAAATCTGCAAAAAACACAATCCTTTCTCTCTTTCACGTCGTTTTTTTTTTGCAGAGACTTTGTTTTTCGTGACTCTGCTCTCCCTCAGCGGGTTGGGGGGGGCTGATGGGGGGGGGGTGTCCAGGTGGCAGTTGCGTTAGTGGATCCTCGTCAGCTCCTCCACGATCTTAATGACCTCGTCCACTGTGGCCTCACGTTTCATGCCGCTGCCGTCATCGATCTGCAATCGAAACCAAACCATGAGCCTCCGCTGCCGAGCCCGAGCCCAGCAGAGATCACTTCAGTCACATCACAGGGACGGATAAACAGGCACATGCACTAAAATGTGGTTTCCAGTGTATTGATGTCATCAATGTTCTGCAACTCAACGTGATGCAAATGAAGTAACTAAAGATAAAACCCTTATTTTTTTTTGTTTTAATGTGAAGCAGCTGAGATTAGTCGATTAATCAAGTAGCCACTCGAAAGATTAAACCAATTTGCAGTAACATTAAACGCTGTAATCAATTTAATAATTCCAGAAATGCCTTTTGGGCTGCAAACAAACAAACAGCCCGTTCCAAACAGGCAGCTTCAGAGCGGACGATCTTATTTTCTCAAACATGAGATTCTGCTGCTTGTTCTCGTCGGAACAGTCAATTTTATATCTTTGAAATTTTGGATTTGATCAGACAAAACAATTTGCGTGTTTTCATCAACCTTGAGCTTCAGGAAATGGAGATTTCTCATTGTTTTCTGCTGTTGTACAGAGAGTTGTTTTTTTTATAGCAAAACTCAAATAGAAAAGGGGATTTTCTCAGCAAACGACCGGCTCAAATGTTTTTGATAGTTTTTTATCATCTGGTCCTGTCGGGGAAACAGAGAATTGTCTTTGTTTCAGAGCTAAAAAGGGATTTTTTTTTCTTTTCTGAATTGCAATTTGAGCAACGTGAGTGAAGACAGACTCAAAGCCGCGTGTAATGAATTGTTTACCTGCCAGAAGCTCCTTTGGCAGGTAAACAAAGAGCGGAGCCACCTGTTCTGCCGTGAAACTTGTGCCCTGTTCCCACTCATGAAAACGGTCCAATGTTGCTTTGAGTCAAAAATACAAATGAAAGCAGCAGTTTTACATCATCTCTTCCCCAGATGCTCCAGTTGGACCTGGCTCGGGCCTCCCTGTTATTAAACCAACTATCGTATTCGTGCCCATTACAGGTCGACACCGGAGGCAACAACACGCTGGCAGTGGGAGCTGTTGAGTAAGCTGCCTTTAGTGCCTGTTAAATAGGAGTTTGAATCACTGTCGTGTTCGCACAATACTGAAAAGCCTCCGTCTGGATATTGCTTCTTATCAAAGGTGCAGAAAAAAAGACTAAATTCACATTTCATCCGGTTCAGAATCGGTGCTGACGTGGATGAACCTGAGCTCCTACCTGCAGAGTGCTCACGACCTCCTGCATCTTAGCCCGGCCGAGATCCAGGAAACTTTCAATCAGATCCCCGTCGATGAATCCCGTGGCCTGCTCCGTCTTCCGCTCGGTGTGGAAGGACCTCCAGGTGCAGCGCAGTCAAGGAAAATCAATACCAGGCAGCTGCTGCGCCCGAGGGTCGATCTTCAGGTACAATATCAAATGTCTCACCTCGGGCGCAGCCGGCTGATATTCAGCGTGATGAAAAGGAGGTGTAATGAAAACAGCCGAGTGCAGAGGACCACACGGCTGATGGAGCAGAACAGTGAGATGAAATACAGAACTGGCTCGGATGGAAACTGGTTTTTAAACTGCAGCTTAACAAGATTAGATAGAAAAATAGTTAGTTTATATTTGAAACCTCTTAATAAAACATATCTAATACCAACCCCCTCTGATTTATTGGGACTGTAAGTGCAATCAAATCTCTAGTTGTCCAATTAATTCTGGTTCTCAGGTTTGAAATCAAAACCATCATGAAAATATTATTACGGACTTTCTGCGATTATTGCGTGTGAAATTATTTTACAACTCTATTTAACATTGACTTTATAAGTAGTCCAGTAAACAGGGACAATGTGTCTCCAATTTGTTCCACTATCCAGAAACTATAGTGTGGCCCATGTCCCACCCACTAACATGGAGGAGGCAGGACTTGTGAGCTATGCTGCAGCCAGCCACCAGGTGGCGATCTACATCCTTAGGACACTTGTTTTCATAACTGATATTGGTTAAACGTTTAACCTCTAAAGTAGAGAATCATATCAGATCAAGCTGTAGAGTAAACACACAGAAACCTGTTCATACATGACACTTCCATCAAACTCCTTCTGAGCCAATTAAAGTGACTCCCATCACCTTTACGGTCTGGTTTACTGGCGACCAGTTGACCCCAGTGGTCAGAGCCGGTCGCCTGCGACAGATGGCGAGTGTCCACATGTGCATGACAAGGATATAAGCTGTGCTCGATCTTGCCCACGCTCTTGATGACCTTGTTGAGGCGGTTCTGCAGGTCCAGGAGGAGACTGTACCAGCCCTCGGACAGGGAGGTCACCAGACCTAACACACACACACAGACACACACAGACACACACATTTATATCAGGCCACAGTGCAGCATATGATAAAAACGTTTGGTTTCTTGAGGGAAGGAAGTAGTGGAACTCAGGAAACCTGCACGATAAATAAATGAAAAGATCATCAGTGTGACTGCAATCCTCCTCATGCAGATTTCATGTTTGTATGCTGGCACTATGGCGGGAGTAAAGTAGCCTTATATTTATACTTAATTATTCAGAGCCTTTCAAAATTGCTTTATTTTAGTGAGTGATTTCCCAGTATAATGGTGGAGTCCCAGAGCTTTGAGGGCGTAGCGTGCTTTCCTCTGCGCTAAAAAGGCAACGGCCGTGACAGTGAGTGCATTACTCCGACGCTCCGGGGAAATAATATCCAGTGAAATTGACAACACAAAGAGTTGCACTGAGTTTTAGTGCAGAGCTCGTTTCACTAAACACGAAGCAGCACAAGAGTTGGACTTTTGGGACAAACTGCCAGGATCATTTTCATTATTACAGATCTTCTGGATTAATGGATTCAGTCGTTTGGTTCCATCGCCAAAAGTTGGATCTCGCATATTATCTCATATGTCCTCGTCCTCTGCAGCTGGTTAATGGCACATTATCAGAGAATTAGTGCCACTTAGTTATTTACCACTAGATGTCGCTAAATCCTACACAAGAACCCTTTAATTTGCAATATTTGATGTTTTATGTCTTTTGCCAATATTCTCTCTTTTACATATTGGCTTGTTTTTGCACAGTCAACAGTCAAAATCCCAGAGATGACCGATCCTGAGTTCATCATATCAGGGAATTGTTTGAGAAGCTGATTTTAAAATACATAAATTATTTCAAATTATATCAAAATAATCGATTATTTGAATGATTGTTTCAGTTGTCAATGATCGTAACTTATTTTAATAAATGACCCGTATCTTGTGAATCAATTACCTGAATAAAGATGCATATGTCTAAGTTTTATCAGAATCGATTCATGATAGATTTTGTTCACAGGACAATATGAAACCATCTTTTCACCTGAAACATTTAAGACAAAAAGCTCTGAGTTTGTGTAAAATGAATTTAAACCTTAGATGACATTTTTCCGTTTACTTCACCTCTTCTTCTAACAGGGTTATTAAAAGTTTGTCAACTTCCTTTTAGGCAGAATAATCATGTGACTTTACAGCTTCTCCTGAGAAGCATCTAATCTATCTGACCATCAAACAAACGATAACACTAGCCGGGCCATTTTTCCTTCATTACACACCGAAGACCATTTGGGTTTACAGGGCCACTGCGGGAAGTTTTCACTGGACTGTGCGACGGTGGTTCTCATTTCCTGTTAAACTTCCCTCAGAGACTTTTTAAAGAATCGCAGGGGGGGGGGGGGCGTGGAGGTGATGCAATGTGCTGCTGGTCGGTGCTGTGCGAGCCCATGGGGTAATTTACTGCTGTGTCCAAATGATGCACACTGCCTGTTTTTCATCTCAGCCATCATTACTGCCAGGCTTTAAGTTACCAGTTTACAGTAATGAGGTGAAAAACGGAGATGTCTCACTCTCACCCGGAAATGGAAAACATTAGTTTAGGATAAATGGTTTTGACAGAGGTTTGACGTCTCTGTGCTGCTGTCAGATGATTATTGGAAAAGCTTGAAATGAGAATTGTGTCTGTTATAATTCATTGATTTGTCAGATAGTGGATGTAATTTTAATTCTCATATTTATCTTTACTTTCCTGCATTAAATGAACGAATATTAACTTTTTCATGAGTTTTTTAAACTAGTTTTTATTGTATACATATATTTGTTTTGACTATAAAGCCGTTTCGTCACTGGGAACTGATTGGTGGGTTTGCTCTTTTCACTGTGAAGTCTTTTTCTGCCTCAAGTAAAACAAAAGTGTTCACAGAGATGTCAGTGGATTATCCTGAGCTGCAGGGACAATGCAGTAATTTTTCAATTCCAAACATTTTGCAGCTGCACAGGGTGAATCCTGAGCATCTTCACTGAATCAAGTTGCAGGCAGAAGTCTCACTGGTGTATATATCCAAACAAAAAGCTCGGAAATAAAACTGTCTGTGCGGCTCGATGCTATTAGAGTTGAATGGAATTGGATGAAGGAGCCCTGGAGGGGAGAATCCAGGGGCAATAGAAAAAACCAAGAATTTAAAGGAGTAGCGAGAGTTTTTGAAAACAAGATAAAAAGACTGAATGATTCTCAGTTAGCTCAACTTAGGTTTCAACAAGTTCAGTTTAAGAATTTTGAAGACCAATAAGAAGGAATTTACAGACCTAAGAATATCAGAGTCCCAGGATTACCTCCACCCATAATTGAATACAAGGCAAAGGAGCCGGATGGAGAACCCCCTCAGAACACCACGTTATCTGACTCACTACAGACAGAGACAGTAGGTATCCACAGTCTTAAATTCCTACTAGACTGAAGTTGTCAGCTCCAGATTTGGCCTGTTTCAACTTTTATTACAGATAAAGAACAATGGAGACATTAGAACACTGAATAATAATAGAATCAAGACCTACCTGAACATAAGAATTTGTATTTTAACATATTTAAGACACTTTGAGGCCTACAATTCAGATTATTCGATTTTTTGGTTGTTATTAAATAAACTGACATGTTAATTATCGATCGTTTAAGGTGCTACAAGAGGTTGTCAGCTTTTGATAGAGATAAGCTGACTGTCCCCCAGTTTCTCCCGAAGCTCTAAATAAGCATGTTTACCGAAATGATCCAATAGCTCATGGTTTGAGTTGTAACACAGCGAGTGTTCACCTGCAGCAATATTTTGTGCTTCTGTGTGTTTGTGTGTGTGTGTGTTTGTGTGTATAGAAATGCTTGTGTGAGTGTTAAATTGTCCGTGCTCCTACCAATCATGCCGTTAACGGTGCCAAAGAGCACGGAGCCCTGGGTGGGCGTGGAGCTCTCTCCCAGGTTTTGCAGCACCAGTGAGCCGTGGCAGAAGACATTGACAAACTCCCCGAGGTGGAAGACCCCCACCTCCTGCAGGTGCTGCCGCTCCTCATCTGTGGTGGCAGCGCTGGCGTTGGGATGAAAATATGGGAGAGACGAAGGGGAGGAATTACAACAATGTTGGCGGTAGAAGTGTGACAACAAAGAGAAAAAGATGTCAGGTAAGGAAGTGTTGGGGGCAGGGGGTGATCGATTAGGCATAAAGAAAAACAAGAGGGCCACAGATATGAGAGACGTTGGTAAAGGTCAAGGAATGACGGAGAGGTAATGGATAAACGGGTGAGGAACAGTGGAGAGAAACAAGAAGAGAGATGTGATACAAAACTAAAGGTCAAAAGCATTGAGTGGTCCAGCCTGACGTATTAGACGCTTAATAAGCGGTGGCATAAATGTAATACACTCACTTTCAGGCCACAGCTCCTCCTTGAAATCAACATTCGTGTGATAGCCGTGACGACAATGAGAAAATGCAGCCCGGCTGACTCATGATTTCCAAAACAAATGCAAGGACAATGTTGTTGCATCACATTAGTATCAAAGATGCGGCTCTTATAAAAGTATCATGGGAGTCAGTGGAGCCTCCTAATGACCCAATGTGGATTTGAGTGGATAAACGTTGAAGGTTATTTTTGAAACCTTTTGTTCTCTCGGTTCTCTCGGAGCAGCTCAGGGGAGCATAATGATTATGGGAAAGGTTGAATGACCTCAGTTTTTCTTTACTTTGGGATTAGAGGCTCTGCTCACCTGTCCTTCTGGCACACAAACAGGTTGAAGGCGTTCTCGGCCCCCAGGAAGTTGTCATCATCCAGGATCTCGACTGCGCTCATCCAGTTGGGATTGAAGTCACGAGCGATCTGAGAAACAGACAAACAAACATGGTCGGTTTTTGTGGACAAAGCTAAACTAACTACTGGTTACTGACTCCAGCTTCATACTGGGATTTACCCCACTGATGAGACGGGGATCAATCTTTTCATCTAACTAATGAATTAATGTGTTTTCCAAATGCCCAACTCAAGCTGTGACCGTGTTTTGAGCTATGCAGGAGAAGCAGAGAAAACCCTTCAACACAACCCTGACATATCACAACCATGTTAAGCTCTAACAGTGAACTTGTTTACACCCTGTTCTTTATTTAACTACATTAGCATTTTAAGAAACTGGGTTTTTGGCCTGTTTTCAGTCTCCCGAAGGGGAAATATCTGCTCTGTTCAGCAGCCACTCGTTTAAACAAGTCTGCCATGTGGTGCCGGCCAGGTAGCATGAAACAGATTTTCAGAGTTAGTTTGCTGCAAACAGCTGCATGCTGGGCGTCTAGGAAAACCCGCTGATGAGAGCAGAGTGGACGAACTAAACCAGTAAAAGCTGCAGGCTGGAAAACCAAAACACTGTTATGAGAGATTCTCCACCGCCCCACAGAGCTGAGATGAACCGATACAGATATGGGTTGAGAAAAATCTGTGGGTTTGTCAGAATGAGAAGGATCCATCAGGGAGGCAATACATATTCATCATAGCTGCTCTTTCGGAAAATAATGGTTTGAAATGTATAAATAAGGCAATTTCAATGGTTAAAGGTTTTAAAGGAAAAAATGAGGCTTATGGATTTTTATGCAGTCATCTAGTACACTACATTCATGAATGTAAAAGAACTGCAGAGTTAAAAAGTCCAAAGTCTGTGGTAAAGGGAGCTCCTCTTCCCCAAAGGAAACACTGGAGCTCCGGCCGCTGTAACACCCAGCATGAGGAAAGTGATATGTTTTCTCAATATTAGAGCATGTCAACTTTTATTAAGTCATAACCAACATTATAATTATGAACCTGAATACGAACAGAATATGTCTCCTTTGAAAAAGGAAGAACATAAAGCCTGTTCTGCATCTAAATTGATTATTTTGTTTGAGCGCAGCAGCACAGCAGGAGTTCAGCCGTGCGCGGGACCCATCAAATCGCTTCATCTCTGCAAATCAATTTTACACTCGGCTCATCAAAGGGATGAGATGTTGAGCATATGTCAGGTATAACAGGGAGGAACAATATGCACGCACCAAATACAAGTTGAAACGTGTGTGAGTGGGGATAAAAAAAAAAAACACCAAAAGGAAACCGAGCTACTAACGGCTCCAGAAAGTGTTTGTGTTTTTAAATCCTTCCTGTCGAGAGCAAACGGAAAACTAGGCTCAGCTTGTTAAACCTCTGGGATTCGTTGGTTTCCAGCCTCGTCCACATCTCACCTCTTCAAAGTTTCCCTCCATGGGTTTGTACGCCAGCAGCAGGACGGACCTCATCAGGTCTCCCACCAGGATGAAATCCCCCTTGGTTTTCAGGTACAGGGCCATGATGTTGTTGTAGTGGTTGCACTCCGTCCTCAGCTCCTTCTCAGCCGTCCACTCGTACAACCGCACCTGAAACAGACAGTCGAGGTGAGAACTGGTTCGAGAGCAATTAGCTCTGGCAGAATTGGGTGAATGGGCACCGGGCGTTTTAATGTCATCACTTCTGGATATGATCTGCCTCAGTGAGCGTGAGGCTCTGATTAAAGAATCCCAGTTATCGGACGTCACACTGCATGAACACTTAACGGCTAATTACACTGACTGTTTTGCACCGTTTGATAATTTCAAAGAGAGGGTTGTAGGGTGGATGAATGATAGGAGAGGGGGGGGGGGGGGTCACTCTGTATATAATTAGTTTCCATCATGTGGGCTCAGCAATGTTAAACGTGCTTTAAGGTAAACAGAAGAAACAAAAACTGGACCTGATGGAGTTCAGTTGATTTATTTTAGAGGGCTATCGTCTTAATGGGGTATTTCATGTTATGGGTCCTTCACTTTTAAATCACTTCTTCATATGGCTTTGACATTTTTAGTCTTTGATTTTTTCAATCAAAGTTCGCCTGACACACTCCGTTTTATTTCTTCTTCTTAATCCCTTTCATGTGAAGCACTTTGGGCTAAATCTTTGCACAGTGCTGCACAAAACAAATGTTTGTTGTGGTTTTTTTAATATTATACTTAAAAGGGAGAATCCTGCCTGTATTACATATTTATCTACTCCAGATCTTTGATTCTTAGTTCTTGAATTAATTACCAAGGTGGTTAAACATTAAAAGTTGGGATGGATCCAAGAGTTTCTTTTCCACTTTCTTCAAGACAGTGCGTGTTTTGACACTGTCCCTGATTTTCCTGGGAATAATTTATGGATCTTGATTAAATATGTATTCATGGAACTGATCTCTATGATTGTGTGAAATTTGGTGCAATTTAATTGAATTGAAGGGAAACGTGTGACTCCATTTTCTTACTTTTATCCTTTTTTATACTATCAGCACCTGCTGCTGAAGATAAAGCGGAACCTCCTGAGTCATTTAAAGACCTGGAACGCATCAGGTAATTTTGTGGCCTTAATTATAACATCGATATCCTTCCCAAAGTAAAAGAAATAGAGACTTGAATCCGATCCAGATCAATCCTGACTCACGATGCTCCCTGGTTGACATACGGGACAGAGTGTGACATGATATGAAGCCTAATATGTAACTTCATCCTTCAAAACACCGAGTTACATGACTAATGAAGCGGCTTGGGATCATGGGACCACTGCCAATGAAATCTACCTGACACGACTCCGTTTTCCCCGATGAGGTCATTGTATTCAGGTTATTTCATACAAGTCAGAATAGTTCCCATAGCCTTTCAAGCAGTTTAAACAAGCAACAGCGATGAAGTTAAACATTTATAGCCAAGAAAATGTCAGTGTGTCCAGTCGATGAATTCACTGACATGTAAATTATGAAGTCGTTTCACAAGTGACTAATGTCAGGGCTTTGCACCGAGCTGCATGATGGTCTCCTGAGGCGGCTGTCAACGGGGAAATTGAAATCACCTCCATGATGGATTAGACCTCAACGATTGTTTAACTTCGCTGCCTCATGGTGAGTTTAGGTGGAGAAATTAGCTCCTTGAATAAAAGAAACTGACACCAAAATAAAACACAGAGTTCTGTGACTGATGTTTTGAATTAAATATGTCATATGAGAAAATTGCTGCTTGTAGCCAAAAGTTATTTCAACATTATACTGTGGCGAGCCTTAAAGAAAGGAGGTGGCAGGAAGTGAACGCTGTGTGATGAGTTGACGGAATAACAGGAAATCCAGGACTATTTGATTGTCGATATATTAAGATAAAGCCGCCTTTTCAAGCGTTTAATCCTTTTGATCCATCTATAGCTTGATGTGGATGAGCGGAGCATTTCAGGACAGTAGGGGGGGGGGGGGGGGCGGTTTCTTTCAAACTGTATGTCAAGTGATTTCACACAGCAATCCATACAGAATGAATCTATTTACGTATTGGACCTTTGAATTGACAGAGGAGGCAGTTTTCTTCCTCAGCAGATCACATGCTTCTTAAGAAATCAAAGAAAGGAAAAGTTGAAGCAGACAAGTCATCCGGAGGTTGACTCACTGATGAGAAGAAAAAAAACCCATCAGAGTATGAAACTAAGAGAGAATTTCTACTGGACCAGACTCTGTAATTGTCGAGAAAATTGATAGAAATGGGAAGAGAAACAGAAAAAGAGGGAATATAAAGTCTGGATTCAGGTGAAAATGACATTATCGGAATCCAAACTATGAGTAATAATGATTTGGCCGATAAAATGTCAGGAAAGGGAAAGAATGAAATGCTGGTCACGGCCTCCTCAGAGCCAAATGTGACGTTTTCTATCAATTAGTCACACACTCGTATTAGAGGGGAGGGAAAAACTATTTTAATTTCACAAAAAAATAGTTTCTTCTTCAATTCCAATGAGAAACTTGCTTTTAGCCTCCTGCTTGTTTAATTCAGGCACTTTTTCTCTGTGTCATGTTCACTCTCACTTGCTTTAACTTCATTAACCGCAGCAGCAACACGTTACCACTCAGTGCGTTATCTTTTATTAATGATATCACTCCTGTGACCACCAAACAATCTGTCCTTCTTCACCTCCACCTGGCCCCTGGTGTTACCATTCATCTGAGTGATCCGAGGACAGATGTGAGAGCTTTCAGACCTGAACTTAGATCTGACCACTCAGGACAAATGGAAACACCAGGTCTCTTCAGGTGGAAAGTGGAAAAGAAACGACGAGAGAGCTTCACTTAAAGACACACTACATCAGGAACTTCCCAAGGGCTGAGAAGAAAGATTTTAAATTGTACTTACAATTCTTTATGACTTTTTGACACTGAGGTCTGCGGTAAAATATAGAATCTGACAGATGAACTTAATTCAAAGTGCACCTGGAGGCTAATTTAATATTCAAGCTACATTTACTCTGCAGGAGTTCCCACATATTGCATATGAGGATGACTGCGGTTAAGTAAAGTTAAAGCCAAGTGCTTTGTAAGCCTCGCTGAGAACTCAAACCCCATCATGCACCACTTACTGTACTATTGATGCTGGCCAGCAGTTTGCCATTGAACTCCACCATAGAATACACGGCTCCTTTCACCTCCTTCTCAGCCACAGTCTGCAGCTTACCTGCAGGAAAGAAGAGCACATCGTCAGTCAGCGTAGAGTTAACATTCAGAGTGCTACGCGCTCAGGGCCAAACTAAACCTGCACCTACGAGAATGGTGCATGGTGTGCTAGTCAACAGTTATGAGAGAGATGTGGAGAAAAAGAGGACGGCGAGGCATTCAGAGTGAGAAGCTGAGAACAAAAAACCATGGGAGGACAAATTAAAGTCAAGCAATATACCTGGAGTGGGCCGTATGAAAAGAAATGAGGGGAATCAGGAGTGGTGAGAGGAGGAAAGTCTGATGAGAAGTGATAAGAAAATGATTAAGTGAGGGAGGAAGCAGGAGCAAGGTAGGACACAGTGTCCGTGAGTGGGGGAAAAAAAGGAGATAGAGAGTGGGGAGGAGAAAATGAAACCAGGTGAAGGATAAAGAGAGCAAAGTAAAAGGAGCCGGATGAGAGGACAAACAGGACAAGATGGAGGAACAAGACAAGGAAAGTGCATTTGGGGTTTTGTTTGTTTGGGGAACACATAGAGAGCAAAAGGAGAAGCCAGGATACTGACCATCGGTGTAGTGGAAGACGATGATGCGTCCCTGCTTGGGCTCGGCCTCCTCTGGGTACACCATGGCGGTGCCGACGATAAAATACACTGACGGGTCTTTTCCCAGACGGCATGACACCATGCTGAGGGCGTACTCGCTGGGCAGGAACTGATGGGCATGGAGAACTGATGGAGATACAAAACACAAATCCCTCAGGAAACTGAATACGAGAGCAGAACAATGCATCGCCCTGTTAATCAGGTGGTGCTTATTTTTTCACGACTGTCCTTCGGCTTTTAGTTTTAAAAGGAGGACTCTGGTTTATTACAGCTGGAGTCTGCTAGTCTGGGAACACGGGGACCTTGCTAAATCACAATCTGGCAGAACATGAAACAACACGTGTGGTCACAGACACAGATATGTTATCTGAACCCCTTCATCTAGGAGGTAGAAAACAAGAGTATAAGGATGATGACATATCATCCTCCCCCCCCATGCACCCACAAAACCTGACAGAGCAGATAATTGGGTGCCATCACATTTACCTGAAGTCGTAATATTTCTCTCATTAAATGAAAATATCTAAATGGCTCCACTTTGCTGTCTGAATAATAATTGTAAAGTTTCGTGGAGACAATCCAAATGGCTTTTGAAAAGTTTTGATCCAGAAATGAAATTATTACAGACGGCCGGCTGCACTGATCATTATTTCAGGCCCCAGACGTTGTCTGTCAGGCTGTAAATCGAAGGACACCTGAAATGTCGATAAAAACCCTAATTGCACAAGAAAGTGAAAGAACTCCAGAGCGTATCACACATCGGAGTGGAGCACAGGACTCTGATTGTCACCTGTGAGGAAGATTTACGATCTAAAGTTTTCATAACAATTTGAGAATGTGCATTTATTTTATCTTCCATACAACATGGAGCCAACATGGAGGTTGGTTTATCATTGTTTATGCATCTGTGACTGCTTCTTAACTTGGAAGACGTTCTGCTGCAGAAACATTATGTAACGAACTGGAATCATCCACGTTGTACTTATTCTTAGAATACAGACAAAAGGGTTTTTGGTGTGTTTGTTGTATGGCGCCTAATTAGGTCTACACAACATTGTGTTTATCTATCTCTTTCACTCTCTTCATTTTACTGCATCTGTCCAGAAAAGACACCTTCCATTATTATCACTGGTTTGACTCATTTTTTATCCCAGGCACTCGGGCTTAAGCAAGAGTAAACGTCAGGGTAAGGTAGAGTAATAAGTCACATGATCCTTAACTTCAAGGCATGCACATAATTATGAATCCATTAACACATAATTTACATAGCCTTACATTGATCATAAAGCACCTGAAGAATGGAAATCAGTGAAAATCCTGTGACTGAGACGTCAGATGACAATTCTGAATGAACTGCTCAGAAATAACCGACAGATTCAAGTGTCGTAACTGTATCCAGTATTTTTTTTTACGTTAAATAGCTTAATACCAACCAGAAACCATGACCCTGGTTCAAAAAGCAGAAGCTGCACCAACCACATTATAATATAAACATATGCGACTGATTAAAATCTAACTGCATCTACACGAGAAGGTTATCCGATCGCACACTGATGAACTGGAGTCGGCTGTGGACACAATGTGCTGAACCAGTCCCTTATTTACATAGTATTAACATATAACATACCCTAATTTATGCAGGTGTGGCAACTGCGGGATTTTTTTTTTTTAAATTAAGGGGCTTGGTGCAGCAAAATCTGCAATGCAAAACAGAACCGAGCAAAGAGCTGCCACATGCACTGGAAGTGGTCTGTTTAATGGCCGAAGCATTTAATCACTGAATTATTACATAAGGAGTCAGAGTTTATTTTAGAAATTAACGAATAATGTTAACAACTTTATAAACACAAAGTGCTAAAATAACTTTAAATGAAGCATGAGATTAAATTAAGGAAGGACACAGATAAATGTAAGCGTGCACATATTTTTAAGATCAGATATTAACGTAGGAGAGCTTGATGAACTAGCGTTAGGACCCGGCTGTGGAAAGACTTTTCTACACTGACCTATTTTTTTCTCCAAACTGAGCACATTATTTTACCATCAGCAGGCCCATATGAAAAGAACCAGCTTTGTGAGATCAAATGTAAAATGGACATCCAGCTGTCTCACCTTCAAAGGTGTGCTGATCCACCACGAGCAGACTGTGGACCTCCACCTCTTCACCAAAGGAGGTCTCGTGGGGAGAGGTGCTGCTGGGGAAGAGCTTGCTGGAGCTCACGCTGCTGGAGAGAGCCTGGAAGGATGTGGGAGCAGGAGAAAAAGTAAAGAACCAATAAAGAGAAAGCTAATAAAGGCTTTAGAGGACATTCACAATTGATTTGAGTCAGTTCGAAAGCGCTGTCAGAACCGTCTCTAGCGGCCGACTTTAAAAACACTGAAACACTTTTCTGGTCATCACATGTGAGAGGTGTCATCTTTACAAAGCCGAGTTGCTGATGCAGTAAATACAAACACAGAGTACACACCTGTCTCTTAGGGGACACCACCGAGCCAAGCTAAGTGAGCACTCCACAGGCTGTCACTACAAATCTGGCTGAAATGACTTTTTGATTGGCTCCTCAAGCGTGAATCTTCCTTAAATGTGCGTCAGACTATTCTGTCTTGGCGGCTGAAACTTTATTAACTGTGTCTCTTGAAAACAAATCAAACAATTTGTTTAATGTTATTTGAGTTTTATTTGAACACTGGTAACAGCTAAATGCAGCTCCAGCAGGTATAGCACTTATAAAGTGGGTCTACTCTGTCTTCATTTATTGTACCTTCGTGTCTCTGGAGGGACACTGAAACAAACATAAAAAAGATATTGTATATTGTTTGATTATAATTAAACCTTCTTGTAATGAATAATACTTTGGGGGGTTAAGTATGAGGCAAATACAGAAAGAAAGAAATTAAAAGACTTAATTTACATTAATATGGGTTAAATTAAAATATACTCTTCTTTTATAAAATACTCTTATTTACAAAATACGATCAAATTAAATCTTCTATTTATCAACAGGGTGAATTAAATTCTGGTTTATAAAATCCAGACCCACTAAACCTGCTCGGTGTCTAACATCTGTTTTCCTGACAAAGCCCCAGTCTTATACTATAAATAAAGTTTTCAGTCAGCATGCCTGGTTAGATATGAGTGCAAAACAAACAGGCCCTGGGGTGTTTACTGTCTGAGCACAACATGGAGCAACGGTACCTGAGTGCTCGCACTGGGGCGGACGGCAGATGTGGTGCCGCTCACATCCTGAATCTCCACCCTGCTGGACAGAACTCCAAAGCACTGGGAAACCTCCTGGTAGCAGATCCGCCTGGTGGGATGTTCGCAGATGGAGAGAGAAACAAGAGGAGTGAGAAAAAGCTGAGGGAAGATGCTGGTAAACACGATAAGAGCAAAAGGGCTCAGAAAACAGTTCCCTGAGAGACTGCTGTCTGTGTTTTGACTGGAAAACACAATAATCCAGTGTTTTCAGCACAGATTTCCACACTGACCTCACTGGGTGGGCTGTCCAGGTATATTCACTGAACCATTTTTGCATTTTTTTACTTTTATTTTTGTTGAATCTGTTCGAGAGGACGGCCATCAGTGAACTACACGTCAAAATCTCATCGCTTTACACCACCTGTGGCAGTTTGTGTTTTTAATCGCGAGACAGTTTTATTGATGATCGCAGAAACTCTGCAGAGAAGCAC
The DNA here is from genome assembly GCF_947347685.1 of Pleuronectes platessa. NCBI lineage: Eukaryota > Metazoa > Chordata > Actinopteri > Pleuronectiformes > Pleuronectidae > Pleuronectes > Pleuronectes platessa. Next base: position 28,065,331 of record NC_070626.1, read on the forward strand.
AGAGAGAGAGAGAGAGAGAGTTCTCTGGTATCACGTTAGAGGACATGATAACATATAATAAGATATTTCACAACATAGACCAGGTTAGGCAATGACCAAACCCCAGGCAGCCATTTGTAGAATCTAATTCTCTGGGAAACACTGTAAATGTCTTGTCTACCACTTGGTAGATTGGATCACAAACAGAGGGCAACAAAAAATAAAGATTCAACAGAACCCTAACACAATGTGAACTAACAGGATATTTTTTTGGATGATGGGTGTGAAGTGTTTATGTGAAGTTCACTTTCAAAGCAGAGAACTGACCTGGGAGACTCGTAGAGGGGAACAGTGCGGATGTGGAGTTTCTGGATCTCGTCGATGGTACCGATGGTCAGAGTGCTGTTGTTTGCCAGAGCCAGACTGTAAAAGAACAAACATAAAACAAGATGAATCTACGCAGTGAAACAAAACACAGCACTCCCAACAAAACAAAGAGAGGGTGATGTTTGTATTTTATAATCCACACGTTGGAACCAAATGCTTCTGCTGGTGGATCAAAACAAAAGAAAGTGGAGTTTCCAGGGCCACAGACTTCTCACAGCAAAGTTTAGTGCAGCTTCATTTTTTTTTCTGTGAGACTGAGACTGACTAATATGCACAAGGGGGACCTGTTCTGCTGCCGACCTGTCAGGGTAGCCCTCAGAGTTGAGTGGGCACATGTAGTTGACCTCCTTCAGGTTGACGTTGGAGAAGACGAGCTTGTGGTTGGAGGAGTAGATGACGGTGGGCCGGTCGGAGCAGGCGAACACGTTGGAGGTGGACAGGGATCTGAAGGTCCTGAGCACTGTGGGCTGGGTGCCGAGGGTGACCTTCTTGCGCTCGCTCAGAGCACCTGGGGGCGAAGGAAATGAGACGGCAACAAAAAGTTAAAATCCAGTTTGGAGTGTGGGCGTTCCAATCAGGGTCAGAAGAGTCATATGCCAAGAACTTTTAGACCGAGTATTTTGCCCCAAAGTTAACACACACACAAACACACAACGACTATGAGCTGAACAAACCAAATCAATATTATAAGAATATGTAAAAGAACACAGTTTCCCTGTTGTGAGTCTTTCCTGTTATTGAGCTTAACGTTTGCCAGGAACAAGACCTTGATTACAGCTTTATCAATGCTTCTGATTTGAGTTCTCTTTAACAGCCTGGAAATCAGAGCTGAGATCATTCGTCCATTTACCGTGATTGAAGGAAAATTAATCCGCAACTATTATGACGATCAATCGACCCTTTCAGACATTTTCAGGCTCAATAACAAACGATTCCAATTGCGACAGTTTGCCAATTTTCTTTCGTCAGATAAATAATTATTCAAAGTGTCGAGCTGCACTCTGATTGGGCTTTTGTGCATTTGAAAACTTGGCTGAGTTTCACTCTTACATCTTATCACTTAGGTTAGGTGAGATTACAGTGACGGGAAGAACAGGTACAGCTCATATGATGTCTTGATTTGAAAAGGTCAGATATTCTGATTGGTAAAGTTCAAATGGTGACTAATGTCTGGTTTATTCTACAAATATGGTGATGAATAGTTAACAGAAAGTTATGAGAGACATTGCCTGATAATGTTGGATAAAAGAGACAGTGCAAATATATGCTTCTATCTAAAAGTCAAAAGAGATAAATTAAAGTCAGCACAGTGACAGTGCACCCTTGCACTAATGCAGCAGCCCACTGGGATGTGACACAGTCATCCTGGTGGTCAGTCTGAATATAGTTGAGCCCTTAACTGTTTATTATCTGACCTCTGGGAGTTGAAAAGCCTGAAGACAAATTCAGAGTTTTCTCCAAACCAAACAATATAAACCAAACTCACTAGTTTGATGTCATGTTTCCGATATTGTGTTTGATGATGTTGTTTTACTTCCACATCCACTCTGTATAAGACACAAGCCCAGGTTTTTAAAGTCTTAACCCTGGCAATTAACATGGCTGCATCTGCTTTTTTCTGATTAGTTTAAATACCAACAGCCATTTAGCCAGACTCGATGAACTCCTCCTTTATGCAGCAGCTTCTAAAATCCTTTTTCTATTGTGTCTAAAATGTTCTTTTACATGGCACACAGCATGTTTAAAACCATCGGATGAGGTTTTATTAATCAATACATTGTTTATTCTTAAGTTTGACTGAAAGATTGACAGTAATGTCTTTCAGCAAAAGTGTAAAATTAGCTTTTTCAGGCTGCACGGTTTTACATTGACACATATTGCTGCCAGTTGATGTTCCCTGGGTTGGGAAATGTTCAATGAAAACATGCACCAGTCACTTTTTATAATAATTTTACATGCTGTTATTTCTTTGCTGCTGTTTTACTCATCCTATAGAAATACATTAGTTTCCACAAAGTATTTTATCTCAATCCATTTTGAACTATTCACATCCTATCCACCCTGTGCCTTTTGACTTTGTACTATGTTGTCGAGAACGATTTGTTGCGTAGCTATATTTTTTAGAGAGAATAAAGCAATAAATAAAACAATAAAGCCGACTGTGACTCTGATGTTCTCAGACAGCTGCCTACAGCTCTGCCTTGAGACCCCTTACCAGTGTGAGAAGTTTGAGAAGCTCTCTGATAAGCAGTGATGGTGATGTGAAGGACCTACCAGTCTGCAGGTCCAGACCAAAGTAGAAGAGCGCTCCGTCTCCCAGGGCACAGAGGAGGTAGTAGCTGCCTTCGAAGGTGGTCATGAGGATTGAACGAGGGATGATCTCTGAGGACACACACACACAATCGAGTGATTTATTTTTCCTGTACACTGGAGTCGCAGGTTTGTGGATGAACAGCAAAGTGATAAATGTCTGCAGCAATGTTTCTGTCAGAAAAATCAATCATAGTTATTGGCCTGACTGGATGGGAACTTTTTGTTATGAAAAAAATGAACATTTGAATCCTGCGGGGTGAATACAAAGTCTTCTGTCTTTTCCACTTCCCAAACATGGATTTCTCTCACTGCAGAATAATTACATCGAAGCTACATTGAGCTGTGATTAACTGCCAGCTGTTCAGCACTGCTGTTGTTTGAAAATGAGACGACTTTAAAATGTTTCCATGCGAACGTGGATCAAATATCAGATATAATGGAACCAAACGGGGGTGAAATATAAACAAATGACTGTTATATTAAGAAAAAGCATCCAGATAAACAATTAGAACCATGTAGAAGCTCTTGATTTGAAAGTTTCAGACTGTTCCTCCAGGGGGTTTGCGGAGTTTGTGCACCGAGTAGCTGTCAATCAAACGCACTTTAAAAATAAGTGTGACACTGCGAGAGAGAGTGTGGAGATATTCTTCAGCTTTCTAATTGGAAAGGAAGAGTCCTCCCTGTGCCAGTTCACCGTGTTAGGAAACTTCCAGTGTCTCCTGTGGCAGCTGACTTTTTCATAAGTTTAACCGAGTAAGTCCTCTCTTGCATATTCCAAAACATAAATCTTAAATATTGAGTTTAAATGGTCTCTCAATGTGTCTGGGCTCTCAACAAGTACCTACTTTAAAGTGAGATTCTTAACGAGACATGTCATTGGCATCTATAAACTGGAGATAAAATCCATTTTAGTTAGTGCTCAACATTCATACACTCGAAATTATCTATTGGATAATTTAAGGGAATAGCTGCACAGTCCGTCCACTGCAAAAGGGCAACAAACTTCCGCTAGCACAGCCTGCAGCTCAATTATTTACATGCATCCTTTTTTTCAAGCAGCATAAAAAGACTGTGAGGAGTTGCAGGTAAACAGAAAACAAAATATGATGAGTTTCAGACTGAGATGTAGATTTATATTCCCCCTAAACGAAGCTAAGCTAAAATCCTGCTTGATGCTTGCAAGTCAGTATTGATCCAACTCCCTGCAAAAAGGCAACTGTTGAAAAATTCCTTTATTACTGGTCTGGCTGCATATAAACAAACAATTGCATTATTTTCCAAATGATAGATTTTTATATTTCTCCTGTTTTTCAAGCATCTGTCCAATTATTACGATTGTAAATGTTCCACCTTACCTGAAACAGCTTGGACAGCAACTGATTAAATTAAAGGTAGAATTTTTATTTTTAAGCCCATTTACTGGCACAACCCAGTAGCTGAATGGTGGAGGTGCGACCACATGGGGAAATCTTCCTTGGTTATTAGGCCACAGGATTCACTTTTTGCCAACTGGTCAAGTCCATGTGTGTCTCTCACCTACTCTGTGACCCAGTTTTCTATCTCTCTTTTCTATTTAAGTAATGGCCAACAAATCTAAATGACTTAGACTGATGATGATAAGAGCCACTTTTACAGATAACAAACAGGGGATAATTGTTCAAATTTGTTTCCTGTCTGCTTTCGTTTTAAATCTCGTATTTTCAGTTATTTTTTTCACAGATAAAGTAACACTCATCCCTCCAGGCTGTGGCGTATTGAAGGGTGAGTAACTGTGAAAAACTGAAATATTTCACCCTCAATGTGTGAGATTCTTTTCTGGCTTTCTCAGGTTGTGAATCTGGGCTTCCATGCCTCTGTGAAGCAGAGATAGTGTTTGTGTTCTGTTGAGTTGTCGAAAGAATCTTCAAATGGACTGACATTATCTAGTTCCACCTATCTCTCTCTACAAGTCAGTAACAGCTTTCCCTTTCTGGAGTCAGTGCTCTCTACTGCTCATTTCTCTCACCTCCTCCCAGCATTTCCTTGTGCAGGGCTGTGAAGCAGGGCAGTTTGAGCACACGGGCTGAGATGTCGGTCCAGAGACCCACGGCGCACAGCGGTGACTCAGCGCCAGCCTCCCCCAGAGGGGTGATGTCCAGGCAGGCCACCTCGTGCTCCATCTCCGTGGTGCTGAGAACAGGCATCGAGGACGTGAGAAAAAACATTAGCAAGCTGTCCTGCACATCGTGTGAACAAGAGTGTGTAACAAAGCTCGACACCTGCATGCGAGATGCAAATTGAGTTCCCACCGTTCCCAGGAGACATTTCTATTCCCTACAAGACTGCGGGGAAAATTCACAATTTCATTTCTTCCTCATTTAATCGAAGCTGTGACTTTCGTTCTTGAACAACAGCTCCACTTGACAAATGCTATGATGATTAACAGCAGATTCCCTGTGCCTGTTCTGTTCAAGTGCTGCAATATGTTTCTTCTCTGGAGCAATTCGTGGACAAATGGCTGCATCCATCAATACTGTGGATGTTAGAGGTTTTCTGTGAAATCTGGATCAGACAATCATATTTTGAATTGTGTGACTCATTACTCGCGTTGTGCATATTCTTGTGTGGAGTATTAGTAATAATACTGATTATCCTGAATATTTGTGTCTGATTATAAATATGGTATTTTAAGAGTGTGACAAATATAAATGATGTCACAGACCCATTAAACTCTGGAGTGAATTCAGACAGACGGGCAAATCCAGGATTATTAACTCTAACAAAAACACATATTCCTATCATCACATTATTTTATATATAATCACTGTGTGGTGTGTTGAGCTTTCACTTCCACTTATAGGATGTATTAGACGTAGAAGTATTTCAGTGAAGTAAACACCTTAACTCCAACTGTGACGTTCTGATATTTACTGACATCTGAGGCTTCCACACAAACCCGGCTCCTTATTGATGTATGAACAACATTATTTCAAATACTTTGCACCTCATGAAGCCCAGCTGTGTGCCTCTCTTAACAGGAAACAAACAAATTACTTTCATACCCTCGAGAAGTCCTGTAAAAAATGTTGGCTCTAAGCAGTTTTACTGTAAGAGTGACACAAACACAGTCACAAGGTTAAACCACAGCAGCAAGGCAGGGACGTTCCAGGAAAATAATACCACAAAGGTTTCTGCACCAAACAGTAAATTAATGTGTGATTAATTAGTTCTGTTGTGTATTCACGACTTGTTCCCTGATGTATCGTGTTAACTTTGACAACTTGAGTTTAGTTTTTGTTTCCCCGACATTAAGATTTAAGTCTCTGAAGTCGACTTTTGTATTTTACTTTGAATTTAAGTTATAACTGGTTACTTCTACACTATAGTCTTCATGCAAAGGGCATTTTTATAAAGGTCACAGCCCGGGGCTAATTGAAGGGATTATGATTATTCCTATTTACTCTAAAGCTTTTATAACCTCACTATCAAATTCACACAGACACGGTTGGCATTAAAAGAATAGTCCCGACGTTTAAGGGAACACATTCATTTGTTTTTGTAGAATAAATACACAGTTGCAGCCAAACAGCCCGTTTGTTTAGCTTGGCACAAAAAACTGGCAACATGAGACTCAGCTACTCTGACTCTCTCCAAAGGAAACAGAATTCATCAACCATCAAGTCTAAAGCTATAAAACAAAAATAATTAACTGATCGTATTGTGTTTGTTCAATCCGATCAGAATGGCCACCAGTGTTTGTGCTAAGCTAGGCTAACTGCTGCCTCCAGCTCCACATCTACCATGCAGACATCAGGCTGGTTTCAAACCGCTCATCGAACTTGAGACAAGAAAGTGAATAAGCTCTTCTCTCAAAACGTCAAACCAGCCCTTCAAAGCATGTGCATCTCTTATTGCATTGACATCCTGAATTCTTCAGTTCTATGAGCCTGTGCCCACTGCAGCCTCAGATTTCTGCTCTTGGCTAACAGGAGTGAAACCTGATGTGGTCTTTAACTGTTGGAGCCCATCAGCCTCAAGGTTCCACGTGTTCGTCCTGAGATGCTTTGCTGCTCTCTCTCACTCTTGAAGGGAGGTTACTCGGTTACCGTAGCCTTCCTGTCGGCTTCAACTTGTTTATATTCTTTCTCCTCTGACCTCTCTCGTCAACAAAGCATGTGTTCTTCTACAGAGCTGTGGCTCAAAGGATGATTTTTTATTATTGGCATATTTCTGAGTAAACACTGGACTTTGATGCATGAAAATCCCAGTAGATGAGCAGTGACAGAAATAATTTCCCCCAAAAAACCTTGCCACAATCACTGGGATTTCTTTTATACTTATTCTGATGTTTGGTCTGAGCATTACCTGAAGCTCCGGATCTGTATCTGAATGAATTTATGCACTAAGCTGCTGCCACCTGATAAAAACTATAAAAGGGGGTTGAATTGATGCATTACATGTATTTATATATAATGTCATAATCAGAAGCTCCATAAATCCACAGATAAGGAGGAGTGAAGTACAGCCTGAGTTTATACTGCTGCTTTCTGACTTTTCTCCTGAAATTATCCAGAGGAGCTGGAAATAAGAACACAAATGTAAGTTGCTCTGGACATTCTCCAGAGTTTTTCCTGCCAGCCTCCAAGTAAAATGTCCCGAGACTGAACCGGACTGGTGTTCTTCGTGTGTGAAGTGTGAAGACCCACTTGAGCTGACTTTTTTTCCATTTCAGAGTTCATGTCTGAAAACAGCTTAAGCGATCTTGACAGCTGACCTATTCCTGTGTGTATCTGTACCTGATCTGCTTGAGCTCCCCGGCCAGGATCTGCAGGTAGTAGAGGGCCCGTCCCACGGCGAGCACCACCTGTGTGTGGTTGCAGGCGGCCACGCTGATGTTCCTGCCCTGTGGTTCCTTCCACTCGCTCACTAATGCCTTGCTGTCCTGAAGCACCAGGCGCACAGAGCCCGACGTGATCTGCAGACACACACAGTTTTCCCCTTTAAAGATTATTCTGTACTGAATTTGTGGAGAGTGGCAGAGAAGGATGATGATGATGATGCAGAGACTGGGAGTTAAAATAAGCTTCAAAAGCAAATCCCGATGTTTATATGCGACGTCTGTGCCAGGATCGCTGCTGCACTTTTTAAAATGACAGAAAAGAAACTATAAATTACAGCTCAACGGTTATTTTACCACAATTTTACAATGAGAAAGAGATGAAACTATGATTTTGAAGGTGGACAGACGATAAATACATTTTCTTTTAATCCAAAAACTACCGAACAAATGATGCATATACTAGATTCTAGTATATTCTCAGGGTTGTTCTTCACCTGCAACCAGTCAAGCAGCAGTTGATCAGTGCCCACACACTATACATAGTGAGTTCTTGGCAGGAATTTCAATACGAAAGGTCACAGGATATTATGAATTCACGGTGACGTTGACCTTTTAACATTTGGATGTGAATTGTCCTTAATTCACTGTTTTTCCTGTGTGTGAAATTCTGTCACAATTACCACATAAATTCTTTGTTTATGACCAAAACCATTTTTCGTGTGAGGTCACAGTGACCTCCTCTTAGAGCATGAACAGGTTTGTACTTTAATGCCGGTTGTCATAACAGCCTTAAAAATTTGTGGATTTAACAGTCGGCAGAATTCCCCGCTGGTTTCATCCTCATTTTAAAAAAGGCAGACAGGAACTTGAATTTAAATGAAGTGCAATATTCATCTCGACAGAGTTTAAAATACATGAAGTCCTATTTGCACTCTTCATATTCAAAACTGCCCCTTTCAATCATTTATGATTCCGCTGCAGCAAAGCGTCTCTTATTAAATGAAGAAAAGGCCACAGTTGAAAATTTCATTGCTATAATTAATTTTGAATGAAAAATATACGGCAATTCAGTTAATTCTAGAAGAGAGGGCTCACATCAAATGAGTGTCCATGTTAAACCAATGCATGTTCAGCTGATGAAACGAGTGTGTGCATTTGTGTTTGCAAACCTGAATGAGTTGCTGGTGCGCCACGTTTCCACAGTAGAACGTCTGCTGGTTGTCCACAAAGCCTGGAAGTTCTGTTTCCTCCACTTCCTCACCACTCAGCATCAACACTCTGGGGGTAAACATGCTCTTAAAACGACATTCAGAATCCAGAGTGCAGTATCTGGCGTGCGGCGCGGCCAACACTTACCGCGTTTGTCCCACAAAGGACAGCACCAGCATGTCGTCTGTCTCTCTACCGGCCTCAGAGCGGAGCGGCCACAGACCTTGAAGGGAATACCGGCAAAAAAATATTGTGTTAGAAAGAAATGTCGCTTTCTCCATCATTCTGGAGGGTAAAAGAAATACAATATCCACCAAGCAGCCAATTCGATCTTTAACTATTACATCTGTCAAATGTTAACATGTTGGAAGATGTACAGGTTGCAGGGCCCCCTCGGAGAGCCATTGATTGGCTGAGGGAATAATTGCCTCTCATCAAGAGGCCAGGGGAGAAGTCAGCGTCTGAGACTTTTAGGGCAGAAGCGGTCAATAAAAAGCTGAAGCCTAACAAGTGGGAGAAGACCTGAATTGGCCTGTGTGTCTCATTTAAGCACCGCAGAACTGCCAGGGGAGCAGAACCTAATTTTCTAGGATTAAGACGTGTCTGCCGTCATTAAAATGGATGGATTTCTTCAACATGGCAGCTCACTCATGCAGACATAGCAGCACTAGTTGTTTGACACACCTAACCTCGGTGATTCCGAGCCGCGCTCACACGATGCGCTTAGACGGACAAAAGCTGACGTCTTGGCCCGGCCACAGAAACAGATGTGTGGGTTGAAGTGGCTCTGCTGTCAAGTCAGCCGAGGATTAAGGTCCAGATAAAGTCAAGACTTGAGAGAGGGATGAAGACACACAGGCGCACACATACAGAGCACACAAACCTTTGATTCCCGGCAGGTCGATGCTGGCATGCTCATGAATCCCAATGCCATTGCGGATAATCCGAAGAGAGCCCTCCTTGAATGCACCTGAGCATGTCACCAGCTAAAAGCAGCAAAAAGAGACACAAAGACATGAAGTGAGACACAAGGAGACATTTCTCTCCTTTTCTAGGAATATTTTGAGGCTTATCCTCTTGTTCTCTTCAGCATCTCTTCATTCTTAATTCTACTCCTTTATGTTATACAACCATATTGTCATTTTTTTTCCCAACGTTAAAACTGTGACAATAACGTACAAAATGAGGAACTATAATTCCTGATATGAATTTGGCTAATTGTTGTAACAATGTCTTCATGTTCCCAGATTTCAATAATTACCTTGGAAAGTGTTTTGTCAATAAAACAAAATGCATGCTATGATTTTTTAAATGTCAGTCAGGCAATCAACTGAAATTCAAACTGCATGATTAGTTTTCAAATCATATTGTTGCTAGAACGAGCCCACATTTTAGAAATTGGAAGAAAAGGAATATTTACACTTTGTGTGTGAAAATGACTGGGACGTTAATCAACTTCTCATTTCAGCTCCAGATAGTATTTAAGCAAAACTTGAAATATTCCGGTTCAGTTGTGGTTGTAGTTGTAAACAGAGAATAATGCTCCCAGCTCTAGACAATGATGTGATGAAACGTACAAGTTATTATAGAAGTACCAGTCAGCGTCACAGCAGTGACTGTCACTAGCTGCTGCTGGACAGATTTAAGAATCAGTATCAGTTTATAATAGAGCTCGGGTGCGATGCCAACACAAACACGACAACAGAGTCAGGATCCAACCCCCCGAAGGTAAATAATCCTGCCGTCTGTTCAGTCTGACTGGAGAGCACCAGAATGTGAATTTATTCATTCAGCCATGGAACACTAACAGGATTAATACCACAGCCCATAATAATCTCAGCCCCTACCACCTGTCACCCAACACCTTCTTCCTAATGAAAATAACCATTGCAAACCTGGCATCCCACGTTCAGTGCCCCCCCGAGCGTGTTCGCTAATGAACTCACACACTCTGTTTGACTGAATTCCTTCAAATCTGCACAAGTTACGTTCATGTTAGCGCAGGTTCATAAATCCAGATTTGTGTGTGAATATGATATTTTTCTCCTCTGACTCTCGCACTAAATCCGAGGTTATGTTATTTTGCCCTGCGGCCAATGAATCAATCCTCAAATGTCTCAACTGTCTTGGAACGAGTCGGCACCAATTAACCAGGTCAAATGCTCCGTGGGATTTTCAGCAAATAGCAAATTTAAACAATTGTGCTTGGATTTAGAGGATGGAGTGGATGAACACAGTCTGTGACTGAATGTGTGCTGGGCTGTACCCAGAGTCTGGCTCAGCGCTCCAGTGGACCGCTGCCTCTGGAACCACATCAAGCACCCGGAGGCCTGGTCTCAAACACCTGCCAACAAAACCCTCTGTACTACATCCCTCCATACTTCACTGTAACATCTCCAGCTGCCTCAGTGATTCGACACAACGGAGCACAAACGCTCCAAGTGTTGTTTTTTTTAGGGTAAAACTAGGAGGTTTCTGCATCTATTTGTCAGAGAACGAGCCAAAAAACAAACAAAGGACTCAATCAGCAGCTGGTTGAAATGAACACAGAAAGAATCGGGTTTTGATATTACGGAGAAAAGAGAGATTATAGGTTTAACATTTTGTAGTAGATTGTGTCCTCATGTTGCCGTTTAACATTCGGTTATAAATCACAACTGCTGAAGGTAAACAAACTGAAGTACACACAAGTGCCACAGATGATGAGTTGTTAGCATGCATGCAGACGGGGGAACGGCCCGAGGAGGAGGAGGAGGAGGAGAGGTCTTCACTGTCACTTTTAGAGGGTGTAAATATTATTACAGGAAATGATAGGCACAGCAATCTGCCTCTTTGTAATGGAACAAGAAAGACAATTTAGCTCTGTGTACTCCAGATGCATTTTAACAAGAAGGTATGACTGCAGTCCAGCTTAATCATAACGAGACACAAGTGGGATACCAGGTGCGTGCAAATGGCAACTGGTAACAAAAGGAATTAGAGCAGACAAAAGAAGAAGAAGATGATGATGATAAAGAGGGAAACACAGAGGACTGACCAGAACCCACACCGTGTACTCAGTGACTGTAAAGAAGGTTTTCTGTATTCCATGTCGTGTCTACCTCTTCTGGGGGAATACCTCAAGAAACCTTCTCCTCTGATTGATTTGCCTTCAATGTGAAACTGTAATGTTTCAGTGAAGTTAAAGAAAAATACAGGATTTAGTTTTGTGGGTCGTTTTATTTACCTGACCCTGGCCTTGCCTCTCCAGGTCGACAACACACATGTCAACGATGGGCCCCAAATTAGTGAACGTCTCCATCACCCCCACAAACGAGCCCTGGTCGTTGCTGTCGACGTTGAGCTGCAGAGAAACAAAACAGATTCAGACCGATGACCACTTGTCCTTTGTCCTCCATGAAGGAAGTTGTGTTATCATCCGTTGGTCAGTAGGATAACACAAACACCGCTGGACGGATTACAATGAATCAGGAAGCTTGTTATACAGGTCAGAGAATTATCCTTTGAAACGTTGTGTGGCAATTGTCAACAATTATCCAAAAATAATGCAGAGATCTCTAACAAGGAAACAAAACACAAAAACCAAACATTAGATAAAAATTGAGTGCTTTGGTTAGACTTGTTTCTGGTCATCGATATTTCTCTGTTTTTTTATGGAATTTCCGCAGTTCAAAGTATAAAGTTAAGTTCTAAACTTCCCCAGGTAAAAGAGAAAGGACAAAAAGTTTAGGTCACCAAACCCTGACATTATATAAATTTAATAGAGAACAGCTTCATGGACGCTTCTTTTCAGGGAATAAGAAATTTGTTTACCTCTAACATCTTTCCTGCAGCAGTGGAAGTAAATTAAGCCTCGGAAGTTTGCAACCAATTCCTAAAGGTGTCCCAACTTTTGATTAATTACAAACCCTCTGTCTGTGCAAAGGCGCTGTGCGAACTGTGTGACTTCACCCGCTGATGCATTATTAGGACAATAGTGCACTGCAGGGAGTAGTGGTGTTTATTTCCATCAGAGGAGTAAGAAAAGGGCAATAACAAAGGAAGTGGTCAAAAGTTCTTCCTACAGCAACATAATGACCTGAAACAATCGAGAGTGTGGCCTCACTTGATGGAGGAGCAGCACCGAGTCCAGGCTGAGACTCCACACAGCTTGTTTTGGATGAATAGGACAGAGGGTTTGTAAACTTATCAGTGTTAGAGCGAGATTTATACACAATAATGGGTTTCTACTGTGGAAGGAAGGTCGGGAGTGTGTTTGGCTTCTGGACAAGTAAAGATGTTTTAATTAAATTAAGTCTTACAAGATGATAATGTTTATTTGCTCTATGCATTAATTACAGAGACAATCACATATGTAAATGTATATAAAAGAGGGGGGAAATGTAGGTGATCTACAACTTCTAACCAGTAGTACACTTCCAAGAACCCGAAAACATACCTTTGTGTTTACAGCTGGTTTAAATACATGAACTTAATAACAACTTACCTTCACTAACTGTGAGTCGCCCAGTCTGGAGCCTACGAACACCACACCGTTGTCCAAGTAGGTCAAACACTCAGCAATAGACGTCTGTCGATGGAGAGAGACATAAGACATTGTATTCCCTTAGGTCATGTCCACAGTGGAGCTACAACTAATCATCATTTTGTTTTTGATCAATACTCCAATTATTTTAAGATTAATCATTTATTTTGTAAATTTTTCCACATGAGACATGACAATTCTCAGTTTGCCTATTCAGCAGTTGAAATCATCATAGTCAACTAATTCTGATGTGCAACAATAAAAGCAGGAAATTCTCACACTTAACTAAAAGTTAAGTGTAAAAACAATTAATGTGAAAAAACTCCAAATAACCAATTTATATAATAGATTAATTGTTTCAATGAGTTTTTGCTTCATTTCCAACACAACTGTTTTGTTTTCACTGTTGGCAAAATAAAATGAACAATTATGAGACATCACTTTAAGATGTGGTAATTTCAGATAAGATTTGTTTAGTTCTTTTTGACCTTTAAATCAACTAATTATTAATCGAGAACAATTGGCAGGTTGTTAGTAAATTAAAATAATGATTATTTGCAGAGCAGCTTGTGTCAGACAGCGAGAAGAGAAAGGTCACTGAGAACAAATGTGTTCAGTATGTAGAAAGACAAATGAAGTAATGACAATGAAGGCAGATAATGGTATCGATGAAAACTTGTTTGCAGAATGGAAGAGAGGGAACAGTAGAAAAACATGAGTTCAAATAGCAGGTTCGAGCATTTGAATGTTTCATCTGAAAAACAGGCAGAACTCTGTTGCAGATGATCTTACACTCTACACCACTATTCATATAGAGCAAAGAATCTTTCCGTCAACGATTTTAATGAAGAGCTACTGCTACCTGTCGACATTAAGAAGGATTTTAAAAGCTCTGACTCGACAGAACTACTCTGCTCGACTGTTGTCTTGCTCCCGCAGACTATCAATGAAAGTGTTTTACCTTTTTAAACTCCTTGACTCGTCTAAATCAACTTTAAAAAGGGATAAGTGACAGACTGGCAAGCGAGCAACAAAGAGCTGGGATCATTCCTCCTCATGCAGACTGATCCATTATCTCCTGTCGGGGCCATAAACCATTAAAAAGTCAATCGTTACAAAGTGGGGACTGAGAGAAACAAGGCAGCGGAGGAGGAAAATATTCGAACAACACAAAGGGGGCTGTTGAGGTGAAGAGCGAAGACAGGAGAAAAGACAAGAGGACAGGCAGGTGAACAGAGTGAAGACAGGCAGAGATACAGAGAAAAATAAAGCACCTCTCCGAGTAGCTCCACGTGCAAGTCCTTGAGCGCCACTGTGCCGTCCATGAGCTCCTCCTTCTCCAGCAGCAGCATGAACAGACGTCCCTCCATGTCCCCGAGCAGGTAGCGCGAGCCGTTGGGGTCCACTCGGTTGTGACAGACGATGGTGCTTTGCTGAAATTGAGACAGGGACACATGCAGAACATTAAAAAAAATGGCTGCAAAAGCTGCACAAATTAAATCCGTGCCAAGATGGGGCTCACCTCATGCTTTATCGGAGTACTGTATGAAAACATCAACGTATAGTATAGCCACAGGGAGCTTTCCTCACTACGCTTGCTTTATCATCTGTCATTATGAGGGAGAACAGTGAGGAGTTTCCTCTAGGCAAAACTTTAAAACTACAGACTCTTCAAATGTTGCCTGACAAGAGAAGCCAGGATTAACTAAGGCAGGAACGCGGGTACACTACAAAAGGATGAATATGAAGCTTAATACATAAAGAAAAGGATTCCACACATGCAGGGAAACCTTCCATTATAAGTTGAAAGTCGATTACAAATGTAAATGTGACAAACTGGGGGCATTAATATTAAAAGATTTAACACAATAGTAGGAGTTCAAGCGTGACTTATACTAAATTGTTGGAGCTGAAACATATTGTGATTTAAATATTTAAAATGTTATAAACTGGAAGATTTGTTTTTTAACACAATGTAAAGCATATTAAAAAGTATCGATTAAAAATGGAAATTGAACATAACACATGACCAAAATGTGTGCAGATGGAGGATAAATAAATCAATAATAACAGTTTAAAAAGTATCTATATTTGGCTGTATTTGTGTTTTCTTTATATTTATAATAAAGATTAGATTATGGTTTAATTTTAAAATATCAAGCGTCTATTACATTTCTACTTGTGATACATAACTTGTCTTATAAAACGTTTCCCATGAACAGAACTCTCAGCTTTAATCCAAGTTAACACTTTAACTTGTTAGCTGCTTTTTACTGGAGCCTCCTGTCTCCACTATCACATCTAGATAAGTTGCTGCTCAGGCTGGAATAGAAATCCTGATAGGAATTGTCATCAAATTCACAATGTGTGACGGAGCCTGCTCTACTCTTCCTTCAAAGAAAGATGTTGTTATTGTTGTTGTCTACTGTACAAGCTGAGTCAATTTCTCCCTTGATCGAACCTTTATCAGCTTTTTTACAATCCTCCTGCCTGTTGTGTTGCTTATATTTTTTCATCCACTTTTACTGTCACAGCTTCAAAAAGCCTCTCGCAATCCTGTCAACTGAAAGTCAGGTAATTAGCGCGTTTGATTCTATGAGTGCAAACTGTTTGCCGAGCCACCATAGACCAATTTACAGAAAAGTATAATAAGAGCTCAGACACATTAAGTAAAGCTCCACACCTTCCTTGGAGTCACACATTCCTTTTTCACTTCTATGCTTGAAAGGGAAAATGTAATAATTAGTTGTCAAAAAAATGTTGTTATATCCAAAGTAGCGTCTGTGTCTTCACTAAGAGTGTGCCTCCACACACACTGAATACTAATGAGAAATTAGGTGTGAAAGGAAGTCCAAAATAAAAACGTCAGCTTCATTTAGAATGGATGATTCCATTAGACACATAGCAGGAAGCTCCACTACTTCTTCCCTCTAACATCTAATGAGTAATGGTGGGCGAAGCAACTATGGAACCAGAGTTGTAACAGAGACATGACAGCTTGCAAGACAGTTGAGTGAGATAATCAGGCAGCGTGGTTTGGAGACAGGAATGATCCACAGGACACAGATATGAGCCGCTGCTCAGGATGAGCTATCTCAAGGCTTTGATGCATCTCAAGCTACACTTAAGGTGCATTAAATATTTCTGACACCAGTGCCTCTGTGAGGACAACTTTGTGCTGCAGCTAAACAACACTCCTGTACAAATTGCATATTTAAATTCAACATTTAAGATTTTAGAGATTAACTCCTAATTGTACTGCGACAAAATGAAAAAAACCTTGGATGGATATTAAACATGACAGTCGAGACATCGAAATTACAAAAGGGACAACAAGCTCTAAACATTTGATTGTGACATTTCTTCAGCAAACAACATAGCTGACAGCCATTCAGGTACAAACAACAAAGGCCTTCAATAGTGAGCGTATCTCTGCCGAGGCCCAACAGTCCTCTTAAACTCAATCAAGCTGCACAAAACTTCACCGATTTTTTGTCATAGGACAAAACGCTTCATGCTGCATATCAATGCATATCACACCCCAGGAGTTTTTGCGTTATATTGCTTACAAATAATAATCATACAAACCAACCAATAAAAGAAAGGACAGGGGGGGGGGGAGCCATCTCCTTGGAAGAAGTAATGAGCACCGACATTAACGTGTATCAAACACTTTATAAAACACGTACTTCATACCTCAATTTAAATATGGGAAACATAATTATCTCAGCATGAAATATCTCATTCTCGTGCTTTTTATCTACAGCAGGTGGATAAGTGAACCTTTTCATGTGCTACTGAGTCAGAGATTTAATAGATATCACAAAAAAAAATCTGATTGCATCCCCTAATCGTCAGGTTAATCAGAAAAGCTCATGTTGAATGAACACGGATTGATGACCCTATATCGGAATGACAAGTTAGTTATCAACAGAGTCATTAACTCTCACAAAGACATTTTCCTCATGAAGACAGATCAAAACTGTGCCTCTCTGAATTAGAAGCTACTACATCGAATTAACTTCAAGTAAAATTACTTCTTTCTTTTTCAACATTTGGCTCAAACGAGTGAGAAAATATTCTCCAATTATGGAAGCAGGATGTTGCTGAAGAGCTCCTTTGAGCTTTGTCGAATGTGCACGACAGCTACTTCATCTTGATAACACTAAAAGCAGCAGTGTAAAGGGAGATTAAGTCGTCATCACAGCAGTTATAAACCTCCCTTCAAATCCAATTTCAACATCAAACACAAGATTTGTGACACAAAAAAAAATGAAACGTACACGTGCACCTCAGGGTCTCCTAAATGCACCACAACATCCTTCTAAACAATCTCTACACAATTTTGCCGGAGCCTCTACTACGCACTTAACATGAGTGAATTTTACCCGTCAAACAGAGACAGTCCGATTATGACGGGTTTACGTGTGTGTATGTCTGACAACACAGATAAGAGGAGAAACCTATGACGCTAAATTTCAACAACCTTGCAGGAGAATTTTCAAACTTGTTTTGTGTCCTTCGTACAGAAAGGTTGTTGGGGTGAGACACGTGACACACTACCTTCAATCAGAATGTCTCTTTAGACTTTACCTGCCGAGGCTGGCTACAGATCTGTCATTTAACTAAACTCTAATTTCCAAAGCAACTGCTCCCCTAACGTGAATATACGCTGTACCATACTGGAAAAAAATATACTGAAAGCATTTAAAGGATTTCGACATCACACATGAATGTTATAATCTTAAAAAAAGAGAGCAAAAGCTTTTATGCAATGTCTTTACCTTGATGGTAGGAGGAGCAATGGCCAAGTATTTGTCTCCGTTGTGGTAGGTGATGGATTCCTGTCCTATGATTATAGCTCCACCAAATGGCTCTGGCACTAAAATACAAGCACATGAACAAGTGTGTGAAAAAATGCTGAATCTGCACAATTTCAGGATGAAACAGTCTGTGGGTTTTAAACAGGTTGATGTTTAAGTATGGCTGCAACTAATAACATTATATTACCATATGTTACCTGCTTTATTATCTACCTCTGGGTTTTTAATTGATCAATTCATCACCAACTGCATTCCCTCCACCTTGCTGAGCCTCTTTTTTATTTCCTAAATGTTTAAAAAACCCAGAAGGTTCTGAGAGGAAAAATCTGTACTATACTAATTTAATCTATACTAAGTGTTGAATATACTGATATGGCATTTTCTCATGGGAAGGGCTGTTAGGCCTATATTCTGAAAAAATAACTTACTGAAATCCATATATAATTAGATGACAAAAAAGGGACTACAGTACTTTTTGTGCAACTAATTTCTAATTGTTGACTTTCGTTATTATACTTTAGTATAAGCTCAATTACCTGGGATGACCATTGATGCCTCAGCCTCCACATTCTCTTGTTTCCAGGGGCCCTTGTTGAACTCCTTCTCCCTCAGAGAGACCTCATAGGTCTTCACATGGCGTCCCTGGGGGTCCTACAGTTCACAACAGGAAACCAGGTTACAAGGTTAAAGCAGGAGTATAAACAAAATTAAGTCATCCTCATCATTCAACTGCTTTCACACAATACAACAACATATCGAATTTACAAACACCAAACACACACTCCTACGTCCATGTGCTTCTCCCCTCCTGTACCTGGTAGATGAAGCAGACAGTTGGAGCCTGGCAGCCGTACAGGAAGTGCACATCGATGACCTGCAGCTCCTCCAGTCTGATGTTAAAGGCCTTGAGCTCGCGGTTGTCCCGGTCCAGTGGGATCACCTTAAACAGCCCGTCATAAAGCCGCAGACCAATCATGCGGCATTCTGGGTCGACAATTCCGATGATGCCGGTCTCAGAGGGACGTCCAATACGATCCTGATAGAAAGAGCATTTGGTTTGGAATTGTTTTATGCCAGTGTACCAACATCTATTCCATGTTTTATACTCAAACGAGAAAATGGTGTATTTAATCAAGATTAATGATGTGGAAAGTCACAATAAACACTCTATATATCCTACATGAATTAAAGGTAAATCCCCTGAAATCCATGTGTTTGTTGATTAAATATTACAGAGCAGCGCATCTTGTTTTGCGGTCCTACCCACCTGGACATTTCCGTGGGCACGTGTGATGATGTCAATGCTCTCCCCGTTCTGCTTGTATTCTAGGATGCAGGCGTTGTACTTGGACGTGAGAATGAACAGCAGGTCTTTGCTTTCACCCTGAACAAATAATAAAAAAAAAAAAGACACTGAAGTCGTCAAAGAGCAAACATCCATCAGCCTTATTTTGTTTTAATCAACAGAGTTGAACAGGCTGCAGCAGTGGCATTGATTATATGATCAATCTAAGCCGGCCTCATTTGAAGAGACAGCTTTTAACAGTGTATGAATCCACCTGTTTGCCCTAATACAACTATATTATGGGATTATTGTCAATTAATTCATAATTCTCTGTGAGTTGCTATATTTAAAATTTTATTAAAAAGGAAACCAGGATTATCGATTTGAACAAATTGAAAAACATTTCATTAAGTTAAAAATGCCTACCTTGGGCCGGAAGAGCTCCATAACAGCAATCTTTCCATACATGCCCACTTCCTTGACGGGCCTCAGCCCCTCTGGTGTGACCACATAGATCTCCAACCGTGTGTTTTTGGCTATGAGCAGATTGAGATCTTCTGCAGAGGTGAAGTGACCTGAAAACATAAACATTCAGATTTTCTCAATTGAAATGAGAAAAAAAAAAAGGATGATGACTTTAATCGATTTATCATGAAATCAGATCGCAAACTACTTGTTTTTTTAAACATTCAATACTAATAAAATTTGTGTGGAACAGAGTAAACAAAGAAATTGACACCAGCAATTAACATTTCTGTTGATAAATAAACAAATGACCAAATAGGTTCAATTCATTCAGCCACAACAATAAAATGCACTACTTTTAAATCAGAGTATCAGAATTACTACCAATACTAAAAAACAACACAGTTGCCAATCAGTTTTATAAAAAAAATGCATTTCAGTGATTTATTAGTCTGTTTTTTTGCTGTAAACAAAATGTGGATTCATGACATCATCTGTACATCTTGGATTCATCAGTATGTTCTGAACAAGAGTGGAGAGAAGCCAGGGAAGCATTTGCACAGCTATGGGAACAGACAGGGGTCATCTTTGCATCATATTATCACAATAACTAGAGACAAATTAAAGTTTATACAGATGGCAATGGTTAGTTAATACTGTTTGTGCAATGAAAATTACATATTCTACTTATATATCCTGATGAGTACTTCAATCTACACTAACCCATGTTTTTTCATAAGCTCTTCCTGTATTGTATGCAAATCTCGAGCCTATAAATTAGGTGGTAGCTAAAGATGTACATATATATATATATAAATGTATTGTAAACAATTCAATAGCAGATGTACACACTGTCTATGATATAGAAATACTCAGGTTAAGTACAAGTACCTCAGACGTGTCTTCAGGTGTGACACTAGTGTTAAAATGTGTAGTTACACGTGCACGTGAATGCAACTGGACCGAACGTGTAACTCGTGTGCTTTTGGTTTATTAACGGTCTCAACACCTGCTTTTAACATTTCCTGTATTCCCCTGGTGCGTTACATCCTAGGACACTCAGCTGGCTTATTAATGTCCCAACACGTGCACCTGTCACAGTTTAATGTAAATTAAGTGTTATTGGATAATAATGATTATGGGAAACGATCCTCTGATCTGGGGGACCACCACTTCAACCCACACCAGCTAAACACCAAACCCGAGGCTGCGGCAGCTCGGCTCGGCTCGGAACACAAACACACGACCGGGACGTGTCAGTGTCACGACCCGCGCACAGTAAACCAGCGGCTAATGTCGCAAGCAAACATTTGAGTTAGCAAAACAAAGGCTAGCTGCGGCTACGGGCCTGTCCGGAGCAGGGGACGCGTAGCGCGGGAGCTCGGCAGCTAACACACAGGTGGCGAAAGGGCTGCAGGAAAAACACACAACGCTCGGCGGGTATTTACCGGTGATGCAGGCGTTCACCGCCGTGGGTTTCTGCGCTGTTACCACGTAGTTGTACGACATTTTCCCAAACAACACAAGACAAACACCGGAGAAGTGTTTTGATCTCACACGAGTGACAAAATCATTGATAATAACACTCCCGGAAGTAGTTAGCTGTTGGTGCGAGCACGGAGCATCACAAGCTAGCGGTGCCAGAGGAGCGGTGACCCGGGGGTGGAGCGCCCCCTGTGCCGGGGAGGACAGTTTACAATACATAAAGTACAAGTTACACATTATTTTAACACATAGTACAAGCTACACATTACTAAACACATTCTACTACACAGTGGAGCTCAATAACATAAAGTAGATTTTGTCTGAGAACAATATTTATTGGAACTGATACACACAGTGAAAACGACATATACACATATGCAATATGTGCAAAACCATACATACACATGTGCAAAAACCATACATACACATGTGCAACAAATTAATTCATTATTCATTAACCAAATAATTAATTGTTGTCAGTTTGCTTTAATGTCACAGTGTCAGTGGTCATAGATTACTTTGATGTCTTAGAGTCTAATACTGTTGCAAAAGCTGAAAGATTTATACGATCTGGAGAGAAACAAGAGTGTTTTTGACCTGAGCAGATCTATTAGTGTGTAAGTACTGATAGTGATAGCACCACCTACTGCCAAATTAATCAAGGCCTCATTTAGACCTTTGTTTCGATTTATATAAAATTGTCACACTATCTATTTATCTCTCTATCTCTATATCTATCTATCTCTCCATCTCTATCTCTCTATCTCTATATCTCTCTCTATCTCTCTTTCTCTCTATCTATCTCTCTCTCTACCCATCTATCTATCTATCTATCTATCTATCTATCTATCTATCTATCTATCCTTATATCTTTCTATCTATCCATATATCATTTATCTATCTGTTTATCTACCTATCCATATATCCATCTATCCATCTATCTATCTATCTATTTTTATATCTATCTACAGTGCATAAAAAAAGTCTACACACCCCTGTTAAAATGCAAGGTTTTTATGATCTAAACAAATGAGACAAAGATAAATCTTGTCTGAACTTTTTCCACCTTTAATGTGACCTTTAACATGAACAATTTAATTGAAAAACAAACTGAAATCTTTTAGAGGGAAAAATAAAAACAAAAAACTAAAATAATGTCGTTGCATAAGTGTGCACTATAACTGGGGATGTGGCTGTATTCAAAGTTAACCAATCACATTCAAACTCATGTTAAATAGTAGTGAGTACACACCTGCCATCAAATACAGTGACTCTGATTAATCCTAAATAAAGTTTAGCTGTTCTAGTAGGATTTTCCTGACACTCTCTTAGTTGCAACCTACAGCCAGAGCCATGGTCCGCAGAGAGCTTCCAAATCATCAGAGGGATCTCATTGTTGAAAGGTATCGGTCAGGAGAAGGGTACAACATAATTTCAGAGGTATTAGATATACCATGGAACACAGTGAAGACAGCCATCATCAAGTGGAGAAAATTTGGCACAACAGTGAAATTACCAAGAACTGGACATCCCTCCAAAATTGATGAAAGGACAAGAAGAAAACTGGTCAGGGAGACTTTCAAGAGGCCGACAGCAAAATTAAAGGAGCTGCAGGAATTTCTGGCAAGGACTGGCTGTGTACTACTTGTGACAACAATCTTCCGTATTCTTCGTATGTTTGGGCTATGGGGTAGGGTGGCAAGACAGAAGCCTTTTCTTACCAAGAAAAACACCCAAGCCCGGCTAAACTTTTAAAATCATACATGAAGTCTCCAAAAAGCATGTGGGAAAATGTGTAATGGTCTGATGAAACCAAGGTTGAACTTTTTGGCCATAATTCCAAAAGGTATGTTTGGCGCAAAAACAACACTGCACATTCACCCAAAGCACACCATACCCACAGTGATGCATGGTGATGGCAGCATCATGCTTTGGGGATGTTTTACTTCAGCTGGAACCGGGGCCTTAATCAAGGTGGAGGGAATTATGAACAGTTAAAAAATACCAGTCAGTTTTGGCACAAAACCTTCAGGCTTCCGTTCGAAAGTTGAAGAGGAATTTCACCTATCAGCACGACAAAGACCCAAAGCATACATCCAAATCAACAAAAACATGGCTTCACCAGAAGAAGGTTAATGTTTTGGAATCATGCCTTCGCAATCCGACAGATTTGGAGCCCTTTTGCAAATAAGAGTGGGCAAATGTGCTGTAATACAATCAAAAGGTGCTTCAACAAAGTATTAGGTTAAGGGTGTGCACACTTCTGCAACCAGGTTATTGTAAGTTTTTTATTTTTAATTTTTCCTCCTAGAAGATTTCAGTTTGTTTTCAACTAAATTGTTCACGTTATGGGTCACATTAAAGGTGGAAAAGGTTTGGACAGGATTTATCTTTGTCTCATTTGTTCACATCACAAAAACCTTGAAATTGAACAGGGGTGTGTAGACTTTTTATATCCACTGTATCTATCCATATATCATTTATCTATCTGTTTATCTACCTATCCATATATCCATCTATCCATCTATCTATCTATCTATCTATCTATCTATCTATCTATCTATCTATCTATCTATCTAACTAACTAACTAACTAACCCTGCTGGTCTGTCAGTCAGGATATTTCAGATTGTACTTGAACGCACCAACATTTGTGTACTTTCGCCATGGAGATGTGAATCTGCTTATCTGAAGGAAGAGGCTAATTGCTAACTGCTAACTGCTAACAGCTAACAGCTAACAGCTAACAGCTAACTGCTGAACTTTATTCTGTCATCAGTGTTCACGATGGAGACCCCCAAAGAAGCATCAGTAGCGTTCTTTATTAAAATCACCACAACCTGTGGAAACAACCTGGTGAGTCTGAGTCTAACTGTAGGATAAGTGAAAAGTTAGCTTCATATGCTAACTACTAACTCCACCCAATTTAAATTATGAGGTTTGGGATGTGTATATATTCACTTTGATTTTCTATCACATTCAGAGATCACATGATGTTAAGGGTGATTTAAGGGAAAGACACCAAATCTGCTCTTATAGTTTATAATGATCTGAGAATAATTGATCCCCTCCAGAGCATTTATGGAAACTAGATCCTCGTTACCTTCATTTTTTTATTTTTGAACGAGGACACAGATCAAAAAGTTCATCAGAATGTTTTGGATGGATGTTCCAAAATTTGCAAGATGTAGCTTGAATGACTCGATTCAGGGACACATTGAAAACGACTGTCCACGCCTCATGTCATCTATTCTGTTTCTTTCCGCTTGTTTTTCAGCAAGGGAAAAAGGCCGACAGCTTCCAGAGCTTCCTGCGGGTTGAGGTGGACAACGTTCTGGTGGGACAGTCAGAAAACAAGCAGTACCACCCTGAGGAGCAGCGTGTTGACTACAACCTCACCTGCACCTATCTCTGTCGGGATGACGCCCAGGGTCTCAGTGACATGGTCAACCGCCCGATCATACGTTAGTTGAGTTTGTGTAGTTGTTTCATTCTGTTGTTCTGGTTATTCCCCTGCAAATTGCTCCACAGTGTCTCCTTGATAACCACACTAAGCTTGGGCTGTTTATTTCAAACTGATACGCCAGATTTCACACATTCAGTTTTATATTACTGACCTACAACCTGTCATTATATTAGTTTGTATATATTTGCTTACAAGAGACTTGAAACCAAATCTCAAACAAATTTAACTACACAACGAGTTCATGTGCACGGAGTTCATTTATTAATATTTAACTGACCTACCTGACCAAACAAGCCAATTAAAAGAAAGTCCCTTTATTTAGCCTTATTGTAAATTTTTTCTGAGACTAACTAATGTACTGGTCTGCAGATATTCTGTCTGGACACACCAGGTCCAGTCGCCATGAGTCACAAACTTAGGTTTGGTGGACAAGTCAATTGCAGCTTAAACTTAAACAATTGTCCCTGATCCTTGTAAAAGCATTTGCTGAGTGTGGAATGAAACAGAAGAAGGCCTGGAGTCCTGATGCTCTGTACTGTCTTCAATTTCCACTGGATTAAACTGTGTCTTATTTTGGTTGTCAGTGACAGTGAGTGAGTTCCAGCCCGAGGAGAAGAAGGTCGAGGCAAAGATGGTGGTGCTGGGCCAAGCTGTGGTCGACCTGATGCCGCTGCTGCAGGGTACAAGTTGTTCATGTTAGAAATTGTGTTCGCAACATGTTTGTATTTTATGATAACACAAACTGGTGCAGAGGCCATGACAGAAGAATCCTGTGAGTACATGACTTTCTTCTTCTTCTTCTTCAGGTGAGTGCAGCTTTTCAGCCACGGTCCCACTGCATTCAGTGACCGGCCCCCCGACCAAGGAGTCCAAGGTTGGACTGATTATATATTCAATAATTAATAATATTTAATAATCATAATGTATCACTCATTCAATAATATCACTCAGTTATTGCCAGGCCCAGGGGAGAGGTCACATCTTCTGTATTATTATATATTAGTCGTTTTTTGTACAGCACAATTCAAAACATAGGCACAAAGGGTTTCACATCGTTAAACAGTATTAAAACATTTCAGGACTAAGGCAATACAAAACAATACAGCAATGTTGGAAATAAAATGATGTATGAGGATTTATAAAGGTTTACATGGAGTGTCACTTGTTATCTGCAGCCCTTTCATATTATTCCGAAATGCTTGTGCTCTATCACAGGCGCCAAATAAAGGAGGAACTGAGTCCAGAGCAGGAAAAGAAAAATGCAGCCAGGTGTGCAGGACAAGGATCCACGAAAAACACAATGGTTTAGAAAAAAAAAAGTGTTTGTTGTGTAACCGTGGGTAGAAAAACTCCGGAACAGTTAAGAATCTTTAATGACAAATCAAATCAAACATCGTCTTCACTTGACCCCTCTTAGCAGTCGACCCTGGACGTGAGTGTCAGTGTGTCGGCTCCACTTCTGTCTGAGGTTGAACTGTCGACCTCCAACCTGCTGAAGGTCACCCTCGAGACAGCCTACGCCATCCCTGAGTCCTGGACGCTGCTGTCCAATGCCGCCCCAACTCCCTACACATTCACTGCCGCCCTGGAGGTCCCAGTGATGGCTAAGGTGAATGCTGCACTGTGTTTGTGATCTGGCTTCTTTGAGCTGTTTTACTGAACATTTTGTAAAGTGTTAGGGAAGTGTAGCTCTGAGATTCTACCCCTTTTTGATCTAAGTTAGTGTTGCTGTACAACGGTCATGAATAAAAATGTAACAGGAAAAAAAACAACAAGATGTCCCCACTTCAAACATGAATGTTTCCAGGATTAATGATTTAACCGATGTCGGTATACTCTTCTTCTAACTTCCAGAAAGATAAGGCACTGGTGTTTTGTGATGGGCAGCTGAAGCCAGGGGGGCAGAGGGAGGTGAGCGGCAGACAGAAGAAGAGGCCCAATCAGGCCTTACTGGTCCAAGGAAACCAGTTCATGCCTGGAGTTTATCTCCAAGAAGAGCCCATCGAGCAGGAGGACGGCGAGCTGAAAGGATTAGAGGTAACTGTGGATCCGGCCTCCGTCTGCTGCTTCAACGTCTCATTGATTGATTTGAGCTGTTTGCCACGTTACTGTCGATTAACTGTCAAGGTTTGAATGTTCCATCAGGACCTGGAGTTTCGTAACGTGGCAGAGACCACGATGAGCAGGGTGAGCTGGGACACAGAGATGTGCTGCCTCCTGAATGCAAAAGGAGCTGCCAGGTCAGTGAAACACACAACTCATCTCTCCTCCTCCTCCTCCTCCTCCTCCTCCCCCTCCTCCTCCTCCTCCTATCTGTCCACCATGCTGCCTGATGGCCATGTCTACAAATAGATTATTCTGGAAAGGACATTTGATCTCAAGACTATGCCCGAACATTATAGGATTCTAGTAGATTGTATTTGACAACTTGGTTTTACAATTTAAAAAAACTGAAGTCAAATCCCTGTAAAAGAAAAAGTGGTAAAATAATGGCTCAGGAGAAAGACCTGAGAAGGTGTTTATCAATGTTTGTGACTCTAACTTCAGGCTACGACAGAGGATCACTGAGAGCAGACTGTGGCCAGTGGAGATCATGAGGTCGGTGGCTCCTCAAGCAAAAGCAGTGGGCAAGCAGGTGAGAGAGCTTTGTTATGGAAGGATAGGTTTGGAAATATTAAATATATTATTCAATAGTTTCTTCTCCATTGTGTATTGGCTCTGTGTCGTTAGCTCTCTAGCTTGAACCAGAACAGAGTAATGGACGACAACACTCCACAAAATCGCATTCAACTTCAATGGAGTTAATGCAACATTTTGTGTAATATGTCCTTGTGTGTTTTTTTTCTTGCCTTGTGTAGCCGGCTGAGGAGAACTCAGAGATCCTTTCCCACTGTGTGGCATTTGTGGATATGGGGCGGCTGCTGTATCCCGGTATCAGCCGCATCCGAGGAGCGTACAGTGTCCGTGCCTTCTCCGAGGCCGAGCTGCTGAACAAGGTCTTACAAATTCACACAAGGATGTATACTGCACTCTACTGAATATACTAAATAACCCAAACACTGCTTCCATCGTGTTTCTGTTATTGAGACTCACCTAAAGAGAGTTTGTCTTCTGTCTTGGGCTCAAAGGCCAAGAGGAAAGTCAGTGTGTTGAAGGAACTGGAGAAAGCTGCATCCAAACAGATGAAAGCTCATACCAGCTCCGCTGCAAGCTCGAACAAGGGAAAGGCTGGGAAGAATACTGATGGAGGACAGAAGGGAGTCAAGGAGTCAAAGGATCCACCCAAAAAGGTGAGAAAGGTCCTCACTAGGAAAACATGTTACCTGGTAAAAGACCGTTTAATGAACAGAATTCCTAAAAATCATATAAGATATAAACTGTAAATTTCCAACCCGAGCAAAACCTTGTGGTTGATTTTCTTTTTAACCTTTCACCAACAATTTCTTCTGGATTCATTAATGAAAAACATTTTTTCAACTTCTGGAAATCTGTTAGTTTAAAGTAAAAGTTGTCTTTGTTTGTCAGCAACCTGCCAATCCGGTCAAGACGGCTCCAGCCGAGAACGACAGCCCGACTGAGACGGAGCCGAACGGCAACACAGACCAAAATGTACGTTTCCACTAAACAGCAGCAAAACTGAAAACTGTGTTTTTAATCACGGTTCATTACAGATTGAATCATCGCTTGTGAAAAAATACTATTAACATATATTCACTTTACCTGCTTACTGTTATGTCATACTTCTGAAAGTCTGAATTGTATTGACACCTCACTCCTCTTAATGACAGACGTATTCTGAATCCAGAACCTACCTCATCATTGAGATCTCCTTGGAGAAACCACTGGTGCCCGTAACCTCTCCAGAGGAACTGTCCAGAAGGTAACGTGTTGCATAAATCCAGCATCCTGTGGTCACTGAGCTTGACCCTGCTCTGTTGATTACGATGTTTGTGGAGTGTGTACCTGAGCAAATCAAACTTTAGCTTTCTGAAAATAAACTGTTCACTAACATGAATGCTTAGTTCTAATAGTGACACGTTCATACATTTCCTCATGGCCCTTTGGGTTTCTTACCGACTGTGAAACACTAGTGGGTGAGAATGTGTCTCTGTTTCCTCCTGCAGGGTGAAGGCATTGATCCCACCCAGACCTGCCCCTCTAGATGGTCCTCGCAGAGCAGCAGAGGTAAAACACAAACACAGTAACACAAACGTGCCAAAAACACTTGTGCACAAAAGATAATCCACACACCTCAGGGGAGAGATGCTACCTTTCTTTACATTCTTTAAACTCTCTGTGCTGGTGTGTGCTCCTACAGGCTGTGGGGGACTTCCACAGGCAGGTGGGCAGCGTGGTGACCCAAGTTTCAGACCAGTATCGGGAATTATTTGGAGGAACATGCAAGCCGTCAGAAGACAGCCGCCCGGAGCAAGTGGCAGTTCAGCTGATGGGAGCGCTCAATGTCTCTGGGAGATACTTCGCCTTCAAGGAGCAGATGAAGGTCTGAACAACTGCACAAAGCACACAGGTGAAACTAGCAGGAACCCTGACAGTCTTCAATATACGTGTGTGTGTGTGTGTGTCTGTGTGTAGCATGCAGTGGTTAGGCTTGTACGTGACAAGATGCGGAGGACAGATCCCGTCACTGACCCTCAGGATCTACAGGCTTTCGTTAGTAAGCTCTACGTCTATCTGCAGGATGAGATGCACATCGCCCTCAACAAGGTAACACACACACACACACACACACACACTCAGTTATGTCTTCAGGACATTACATTGACCTATAATGATTTCCTGACTTTTTCTAATCGTAACCATACTGAGAACTAGCCTAAAGCCATTCTTAGCCTGGAACTAACCCCGACCTTAACACTCGTCGTCACCTTAAAATGAACTTGTTCTTTGTCCTCATAAATAAAAGAAAACGCCATAATATGACTGTATTAATAGATCTGGTGAGTAATACTTACACCACAAATACGCACATATTGCATACAGATATATATATATACACTCGTTTTCCTTTTCTCCTCTCCAGATTTATTCAGAAGAGGTTGATGACGATTCCAACGATGAATTCCAGTTGAGTTCTTCTCAACTCAGACATTTTGCAAAGGAAGCTCAAGTGACTGGGGATTATGAGGAGGCGGCTCATTACTGCCACGAGGTAGGACAACATGCCCGTCCGTCCTAATGCATCCACTCCTAATTCAAAAATAAATAGAGTTGAAAAGCAAGATATAAGCTAAACAGAGCAGTGATGGAAGCTAATTACTCAGTATTGTACACAAATATACCAACTGCAGGGCTTCTGTTTGCTTGTATCAGTGTGTTTGTGCGTGTGTGTGTCTGTGTGTGTGTGTGGCCATGTCCTGCTGCAGCTGTGATTAGTGCAGATAGTTTGGTGAATGAACCGAGTGCCTGCTGAATTTTGTCTTTTTTCTCCCACAGCTCGTGGTGAGGAACCCCAATGAGCCCTCCCACCGATTTGAGTGGGGGGGTCTCTGCATGCTGACTGGAGACCACATGAAGGCTAAAGAGTGTTTCCATGATGCGGTATCCATCCAGCCAACACATCAGCCCAGGTTAGACACGGCCCGGTTCATCTAAAACCATAGTGTCAAACTTTAATCCAGTGGTTGCTGTTTTGCACGGCTGCATGATTGCGTCTTAAAGAGCAGTGAGAAGAACCCTGTCATCATTCTGCTCCTGTCTGGGTCTTATTGAACATTTAAAGACTTTTAACTTGTTTCTTTGTGGATTTCTTTTTGTTGAGAGTTTTTATTTTGAAACAATTCCCAGAGAAGATATTCTCTCGTTTGATTTTTAGATTCCTGTCTTTGCTTGAGTGTGTAGTCTGTTTTTTTCCTGTTCTCATCATTGCAGTTTCTCATCAGTGTGGCGTCAGTTTCTCAGTGTTTTCAAGTTTTGTTATTCCCCAGACGTCGTTCTCGTGTTTTACTACAAACCTTTGTCTCATTTCTGCTCCTTCTGCTCGAGAGTTTAAGACACCACTGCTTTCTTGATTGCCAATCTGTGCCAAGCCCATTAATCAGTTCATTTAATCTGTCCTCGTCTTGCATCTACAATTGGGTCCTCACCTCACCTCTGTCCAGAGCCGATATACTATCTATCATGGTTATTTATCTATCAAAGTTACTAAAATAATATTAGGTGTACTGGCATATATATTATAAAACAGGACATTATAAAGATACTTCCAGTTCACTGGTTCTCTGCTCCCAGTCGTTGCTATTTAACATAAAATATAATTAATAGTTAAAGGCTCTTCCCCTGCACCACATCACATATCTTTTATTAGAGATGATAATTCACGTTGTCATTTCTACATTGGAAACTGTGTGAAAAGGTAATTGTTGGATCAGCGACAGCCCATCCGAACTTTACTGGAAGGCGACTCAGGAGTTATGTTTAACCCGGCATCCAAATCATCTGCTGCTGAAAATGTAAATGTGGATCCTTTTCTTGTTTCCACAGCCTTATGATGTGTGGTGTGCTGGCAGCAACGTATGAACGTTACACGGAGGCTCGGACCTTCCTGGAGCAGGCCACGGACATAAGCCCTCCCAGTGTGGTGGGCTGGACGCTGCTGGGTGAGATGGAAGTTCAATATCCTACTCGCTGCTGTTTTACCTGTGAACCTGCTGCTAACTGCAACAACATGAACACCATTACTACCAGCCGTCTACTGTTGAATCTCTACCCAGTTAACGTTCACCCAGTATGATGGACGCTCCTGTAATGGTCGAGCTTCACAGGAACTTTTGAATGATATGGTCTATGTGTAGTTTTTTTTTATTAATTTAAGAGTTTGATCCCTTTTGCTATAAGGCAGTTATGTGTTTCATCATTTCACTGCTTAAGGTTAATGCGTAAATCTGTCTTTAAGAGCTTCTAACAGATTCATTTGTCCGGCTCCAGAACATAATGTTGTTTCAGCATCCTGTTTTAAAGCTTTTCCAGAGAAAACCCTCATGAGTATTCTTAAACTAGTCTAAAGCAGGTATTAAATATGTATTCCAATCTTTAAAAAACTTAACAACACTAGTAGAGAAGAAAGATGTATTCAGGGAAGATTTCACTATGGCCTGTCTTCATGTTCTCGTGGTCCGTTGTCCAGGTTTCCTCCATGAGTGGCAGAATGAACCCATCCTGGCTCAGAGGGCTTTTCTGGAGGCCAAAAAGCATCTGATTGCAGTCATAGCAAAGAAGCAACCACAAGCCGGCGAGCTGAAAAAGAAACGCAAAGGCCTGAAAACCAAGCAGGTGGAGGAAGTGGACACAGCCGCTCCTGTGTGTCAGTCTCCTGATGTTAACCCAGGTGAGGAGACCCCAGAGAAAGAGAGAAGGAGAGAAGGAGTTCTCACACTTCATTCCAAAAGCCAGAAAAACTCAAATGTGAATAGAAAATGCAATGAGAGAGTAATCCTAATCCCTGCTTTGCATGGTTTAGATACATTGTGTTGGCAAGAACCATCTGAAAATAACTGTGTTATCTTTTGTGTTTATAATGTTATTGTGTTTTCTCTCCCAGATACAGAGCATGTTCACCAGAACTCAGAGAGGCACAAAGAGTCTTCGGCAAAAAATGTCATCAGCAGTTCTGATTCAGAATGTCCCACCACCATTTACATAGAGGCTGTCAAGTTCCTGCTGCAGAACAACGCACTACAGGTAGAAACACCATCAGCATTGTGTGGTTTGTTAAGCCACTGGTCAAATATCTAGATAATAGGGTCCCTTCAAGTTTATGTTCAGGTCCAACAAAATTAAATTATGAAAAATGCCAGTTGTCAGCTGACACGGTTGTGTTTGTCATCAGATGGCGGGGCACGCTCTGTCCCAAGAGCTCCTGTGTTCAGAAGGAGGTCAGAGCGTCTCCTACCTCCTTCATCTGGCCCAGCTGCAGCTGCTCAAAGCTGACTACTGCAGTGCTGCTGCCACCCTCAAGATGGCACTGTTTCAAAGAGATCAGGTACTCTCTCTCTCACATACACACACACGCACACACACACACACACACACACACACACAGTCTACTGGTTGCAGCACTGAGCAACACCCTTCATTCTATGGTGAGGACTGGGGGGGAAATGTGTGGTTACCTGTAAAGCTTTGTCTCCCCTGTGAGCAGGATGCAGACCTATGGGCTCTGAATGGTCACTGTCACTTCCTGCAAGGGGCCTTCAGTGATGCCCAGGAGAGCTATGAGCGGAGCCTACACTTACCACAGCAGCCGTCTGACTCTCACCCTGTTCTCCTCCGCTTGGGATCCATCTACCTCCTGCATAAGATGGTCAGATACTGAGACATCATGTTATAAATGTGTATGTGTGTCATAAACAGAGCATGGTGCTACAGAGACAAGACAGAAATCACAGTGATTCTCATTGAATGTGCATCTAAAGCTCTTGATTAAATTACTAAACACAGTTTGTAAGCCATTGACTCGTAGACTCAGAGTAACTGAATCTCTTGTGTTTTTAACTTTCAGTTTGAAAAAGCCAAAGAAGTCTACCAGCGGGCTTGTGAACAGTCGCCCTCCTGCCTGACGTGGCTGGGTCTGGGCACCGCCTTTTACCGGGTAAAGCTCCACTTCCAGAACAACGATGGAAATTATATCAACTAAATATTTAAGTTTATATATATAAAAATGTAAAATGTGATAACACTTGTGAAATCCCTAGTTGCATGTTTGAAGCACAGTTGTAATTATGTGGTAGACAAAGCCCAGGTTAATCTTGAAAGTACTCAGAACTAACTTGGCTTCAAGAGTTGTAACTACTTTTATTAACTTTGAAAAAGAACTGAGCCGCAGTTGTGTTTGTGTTTGTGTAGTTGGAGAATCTGTCTATAGCCGAGGAGGCTTTGACGGAGGCCAACCATTTAAACAACCAGCATGCAGAGGTGTGGGCCTACCTGTCTCTTATTTGCCTTAGGGTGAGTGATGCCGACTCTGAAAACACATAAGCTACGTCCCAGTTTGGGTCCACATGAAGTCTTTCTTTACCCAAATATGGGAGCACAGCCTGTGAGTCCTGTTCTTCCACAATCCTGCACAGCAAGTTTAGTTTGACCTTCAACTCCCCCTCAAATGACACTCGTGGGAGTGGGCTGCGTCCCTGCAGGAATGCAGCCCCTGAACTGGGACACAGTTTAAATGCACTTATCACTTGTTCTCTGTTCCTAAGGGATTTTATCTAACATGTGATGAACCGTTTTGTTTTCAGACCGGCAGACAAGAGGAAGCAGAGCAGTTCTATAAGTTTGCAGTGAAGGTGAGTAGTCTGGTGGTGTTTTCAAAGTAGTTGATCTTTGTTGCATTTCATTTGTTTCTAAAATAGCGAAAACAAAGCGAATGAATTCCCTGTTGCGTCGGTAAATAAACACATTTAACTTCAAGAGAAAACCTTTTCACAGATATTCTCTTGCTTTTGTTTTCTTGTTCCACAAACACGTCTGAGCGTCTGTGTTTATCATTCATTTGGTCATAATGTTTTCATTTGAGTGAATGTGTTGCTGTAATCATTATTTGGGTTTTCATTTTCTCCAGACTCACTTCATCTCTTTTTCGTGTTTTCAGTTTAAGCTGCAGAAGAAGTTTCTCCTCACAGAGTTCAATGAGCTGAAGAATCAGCTCCGCCTCAGTCGCCTGGTGTTACGGTCATAGCTGTCCCCTGTCCCTGTTAGAGTGTCTGAATCCCCGGATGAACCTCCTCCTTCCTGGCTGGGGGTGAAGACAAGGATCTGGATTGGAGCGGCTTCCACTTCAAGCCTCCAATCATCAGGAAGAATCACCAAGGGATGGCATGAATTCTGTCCAGCTGTAAATCGTGTGTGAACAGCTCACCAAACAAGATTATTGAGATTATATTTGTATTGAGAGATAATATTGGGGGGCGCGGACACTCTCCAGGGGGGGCGCAATGTCACAGACAAAAAAAATAATAATAATAATTAAAAAAAATAATAAAACGGCCGACGACCTGTCACTGGTTAGTGAAAGCTCCCTCAGTGGCGAAATGCTAGGGGCTGGACTGACACAAACAAATCAAATACTGTTTCGTTCCTGATCCACCAATCAAAAGAGGAGTGTTATCATTTGAACGCGAGTTGCACGTACGCTTCCGAGTATAAAAGTAACTGCAGGCATGGTCAGCGCTCACCCTCACTGAGACGACACCCTGCAGAGTCTGTGCGATTGCTCTTGTTTCTTCTATAATTCAGATATTCATTGCTTTATAAACAGTCTTTTTAAAGACTCACTCCTTCCTTAGTAATACCTTCCTGCACTTGCAGCAGGTCTATTCGTAGCCTAATCTAAGGAGTAGTTTGCTCCACAGTCTTTTTTTAGAAAGCTCATAGCCCCAAGAGCTAGCCTTCTAGCTACCTAACTCCTTCCAACTGCTGCTAGCCCTTTTCTCCTTAACACCTACCTTTACATCTTCAATCATCCACCAGCATCTGAGCTACACAGCTCAACAGAATCGCTGAGCCAGAAACCACACAACCAGCGAGAAGATTTCTCAGAACTGAGAACTGCACAGCAACTTTCCCTTTTCCCCTTTCCCCCGGACGGGTAACACAACTGGGCATAATAAATATACTAGGCTAAGCAGTGTTTATTCGATTCTGTGTGGTGTTTATAAGTTTGATATGTGTTGTGATATTGTGGTTACAAATTATCTGTTGCCTTTTTTTTTTAAATAGCCTTGTGTATATATGGAATTATCAAAACAAAATCTGTATAAAGTAAAGAAAAACAATATTTATATCTATGTCTACACAAATATAGATATAGATAATAGTGTCTGTATAATTTGATTTGCATGTGTGCAGGCATACAGCTGATTAATGTTTATTATGTAGGGATATGGCTGTGTAAACTTAATAAATGTTTATATTGATTAAAAAATCTATATCCACGAACATTTTATAGAAGAGAATAAAATGTGATATATATAGTCTGACATGTGCATACCTGGAAAAATACGAGAAGCAAACTGGTGGTGCATGCACAGGCCTAAACTATGGTTCCTTGACTGTTGCATGTGTGAATCTGGAACCGTTCTCCGGCTTTGAAGGAGGATGTATCCAGAACACTTTCTTGTGCTGCTGTGTCATTGGTGAATTTCCTCTACGGAGGATAAATTAATGTACATCTTATCTTACCTTATCTTAAATACATCAACATGTGCAAGAAATTTTGTTTTTTATCGTTTTATTTTGTGCCATACTATCATTGTGTGGACATTATTCTTTTTTATGATGTTTGGAAATCAAATTGCAAATCCCTCCATTAACCTTGACAGTCCTCACAGCAGCTGAAGAAGGTCAAGTCAGCTCAGTTGCTGGGGGATGTTGGCGCAGCTGACTTCTTCCCCCTCCTTCGCAACCCCAAAAGGTGGCGGACTCTCTTACACAATGAAGCTTTCTTTGGTTTGTCTGTCTTCTCAGGCAGCCCCGTCTCCTTGGGTATTTCATCAAGGAGAACATTGGAGAGAGACTTGTCCTCATTGAGCTCAGTTCTGGAAACTATAGGTTTAGATCTTTTGAAGACCTCATCATAAGTAACGCTGAGCTTCTCCAGCGTTGTTAGGAAAACATTCTTCTTCTTCCTCTTCTGCTCTACAGGAGGCCTAGAAGAGTTATTGTCAATCGCCTCAATGCGTAATAATGGGCTATCCTCTGGAATAACAGAGCCATTTTGTTTGCTCCCCATAGGTGGTTTTAGAGCGACATTCTGCAAGTGATGCACCAATGTGCCAAATGCTGGGTTGGCTGGTGTGTGTGGATTATTATTGTTTTGTGGTCTGTTGCCGCCAGGGGCTGTGACGCTGTCGAACCTCTCATCGTTGGTTGCAAGACTTTGGCTGACCTCGTGATAAGAAACTTTGAGATTCTCCAGCCCTTCTTGGAGAGAGTACTTCATCCTCTTCTCCTCCTGGAGCTCACTGTTGAATTTCTCCTGGTTGGTTGGTTGTCGTTGGCAGACCTCGTGGTAAGAAGCTTTGAGCTTTTTCAGCTCTTTTTGGAGAACGTTGTTCTTCTTCTTCTCCTCCTGGAGCTCGCTGTTGAACTTCTCCTGGTCTGTTATGTGAATTTGGTAGAAATCATCATAGGACGCTATAAGGTTCTCCATCTCTACTTTGAGAATATTAGTTTTATCCTTCTCCAACTGAATCTCATGGTTAAACTTCTCCTGGTTGATGATGTATGCCACCTTCAGCTCCTCGTAATCTTTCTGAAGATCTTTTTTATTCTTCCTCTTGATGGTGTTGTTTACCTGAGAGGCGATCTTTGTGGCGCTGAGGGCTTCTGCATTGCTGTACTTTTGTAACTGCTCCAGCTCTTGCTTTGTTTCCTTTCCTCTGTTAATGAACATTTCCTTCAGCTTTTTCTGTAGACACAGCTCTTGTCTGTGCTCCTCCAACTCTCGGCTCAGTTGAATCCTCCAGTGGTACTCTGTATTTAGGTTGGCATTCTCCTGGGCCAGTTGTTGAATGAGGTAGCTTATATGTTGAGAACTACAAAAAGAGTTCTGCTTAGTCGTTGCTGGGTCTTGACTAGTCTCCATGTTTTGGTCAATCAAACCTTCCATCACTGGTTTAATCTATTAGTTTGAAATAGAAAGTTAGAACTATTCTGGACAGATTTCTGCGTCAGAGGAAGTTTTCTCTCGATCAGAGTGAATGGTCACTTTCTGAAATCTATGTCACATTCCCTCTCTACTTATTATTGCTATAAAGGACCAAATGGTATGTATCAATGGAACATTTAAGATCATAGAGCATGAGCCTTTGATATATAGAACATTGAACGTGTCTTTAATCTTTAACACTTAAACAGTTTTTGTCTTTGACATGTGTTTTTGGAGCTTTTTATAACCTTTATTTATTTATTTTTATAGGACAGGCTTAGTTGTGAAAGGGGGACAGAGAGTTTTCTTCTTCCGGAACATTCCTTGTTTTCTTTATTTGCACATGTTTACTTTCAATAGTCATATTTCATCACATAATGCAGAAATCTAGATTCATAATCATGGATTCCACCAGTCCCCTAAATGTATAATTATTATTATATCAAGATCCATGAATTATTCTCTGTGAATCAGTGAAAATGCAAAATAAATCTTTTGTCTCACACTGTTTAAGACAATGAAATAAAACTGAATCCACAATTACTGTTGGTTTGAAAAGTCTTAAATACGCAAAAATATTGCATACAAAGTCTTAATTATGTTTAGCTATCTGTGAATTATTTTAATGTCCATATATATGTTTGCCAATAATTGGTATTGGATTTTTTAACTCATCACTATAAACATTGCAATCTGCACCACAAGTCCACATAGGACGGACTCTCAGGCTTTAGCTTTAGCAGACAGTTGTTGTAACTCGCCTCAATGCCTAATACTGGACTATCATCTGTAATAACACAGGCATTTTGTTTGTTACCCGTACGTGGTTTTAGAGCGACATTCTGCAAGTGATGCACCAATGTGCCAAATGCTGGGTTGGTTGGTGTGTGTTGATTATGATTGTTTTGTGGTCTGTTGCCGCCAGGGGCCGTGAATCTAAATCTAAAAACCATCCTGATAACTTTGCGACTCTGTGACTCCACCATAGTCACAGGAAACCAAATGAGTGCCTTGAAACTTCAGGGTTTTTTAATCTGAACCGCAAATTAAACATGATTTAATGTTACTTCATGTGTTTTTCATTAAAAAACATGCCCCCTATCCCAGACGAGAGCAGGACACGGACTCAACCCCGAGAGAATTTGGTAAATAAATCATACATATTATCTGATTATACATCCCACTATAAATTCATGAAACACTTCAAGACACAGGACCGAACTAATTCGTATTTTGCGATTAGTGCTACGTTAGCTTGTCCCTCCAGTCGTGTGTATTGGGCAATTAGCTAGCTAATGTCGGCAATAGTGTTAGCTAAATGTGCGTTAGCTTAATTTAGTGCGTGGAAAGTTTCTTTTTGGGATTTTCATTTTCTCCAGACTCACTTCTTGGTCTCTCTTGTATCAGGTCATTAAATATCAAGATAAAGTAGTGCAACTTCTTGCGCCAAAACCTCACCGTCCCACGGTTATGCAGTTAGCTCATTCGCACATACTCACTGTGAGGTGGAGAAAACCATAAAGACAATATTACAGAGTTTCTTTTGGCCAGGTATTCACAGGGAGGTAGAACATTTCTGTAGCAGTTTCCCAGAGTGCCATGTCACCACTCCAAAACCAAGGTACAAGAATCCTCTCATTCCTTTACCCTTTATAGAGACTCCTTTTGAAAGGGTGGGGCTGGATATTGTGAGTGCTCGAGGCCATCAGTACATCCTTGTCCTGATGGACTACGCAACCAGGTACCCAGAAGCCATTCCCCTTAGAAAGGCTAATACTGGGTTCACACCAGACGCTGAAGCGCCACGCCACGTTGCACCAAGGAAAGCCAGCTCCGTTCAATGTCGGGTTCCATCTTCAAGTTCTTGAAGATGGATGACATTATTTTAATAATTTAAGTGGCGAAGTACAGTGAGTTGTATGATCCTCGGTACAAGTCGTATAAAGACAACACCAAAAAAGACAAATGTTGGGACGCTGTTGCAGTAAATGTTAAAGCAACAAGTAAGTATATGCTGGGTCAACGGGTCTCCTTGAAGTGCAGATTAAATACCGTTTTTAAAACGGTTGTAATAAGAGGAATCATTTCTCTATCTATTCATGTTTTTGGTTCTTTAAAGTTTTTAAAAAATGATCTTGAATATCCCCTATTTCGCTGAGCACTAAACACCATTTTGACTGCTGCTGTCAAATCTGAATTGCATGTACATATCACTTTACAGACATTGTTAAAAACCTATAAATCCCTCCAAATTCAATAGTCTTCACCATGGATATAGACAGCTTATATACCAATATTGATACTAAAGCGGGACTATTGGCTGTGAAAAAAATAGTGAAAAATATCCTAACATCAAAAGGCCGGATCAGGCGTTATAACAATTATTGGAAATCAATCTCACCAAAAATGATTTTGAGTTCAGTGGACAATTTTATTTATAAATCAAAGGGACGGCGATGGGCAAGAAATTCGCAACCGCCTGTGCCAATATTTTCATGGCAGATTGGAAAGCAAGATGCCCCAAAAGGCCACTCCATTATTTTAGATATTTAGATGACATTTGGGGGGCCATGGATCCTGGCCCTAACTCTAACCACTATGGACCTTTGCCTAAACCTTCTCGCTTAAGAACAACAGTGTTTATCTAAGTCAAGATATTCCGTACAACATATTCTCCAAATTACACTTATCAAAAAGAATAAACACACACACACTTATATATATATATATATATATATATATATGGGTGGATGACATGACGCATGGTTTTTCTGTAATTATGTGTGAATTTTTATTTAGAAGCATTTTACCACTTAACAACACATGGATCTGAGGCATATTATGGTACTTTGTTTTAAACATATAATTTTTCATGAAATATCTGTTATGTTTTGATTATATTTTAAGGTGAATACGCAAAATGTCCTGCGGTGTGACCGTAACATAGGTGAAGGATTAAACTGACATATAAACAAAATAAACCAGAAATATCTTGAGCACCTAATAACTGCCTTGGCATTATATTGTATATAATGACTTTATTAATATTACGTTTTAATATGCACAAAAATGGTATATAAGTATTTACAGCAAAATAACTTTTGTAACTCAAATGCTGTCTTGTGGCGTGACATTAGAAAAAATTAGATTAAATTAGATTTTTGAAACGGCAGTTTCATGGACAACTATAGGGGTCCTTAGTTTATCCCCCTACCAGGAAGCCCCCCCAGATGTTGGTGGTGCTGTGAAAGTTGAAAGGTGAGTGTTAACCTCTGATTGATTTCATAAATTTCACTCTTTTTGTCAGTCAATGACTGTGTCATTTTTTAAGAGTCCTGTAGTGTGACGGCTGTAGTTCAGTATTTGTAAAAAATATATTGTTTAAATTAAACATATTTAGGTTAAAACAGGGTTATAATTCAGTTAGCATAATTGCTAAGGTCAGTCTTGTTTAGCAATGTCTCAAAATGGCCGCCAGGATGAAAATGTCCTGTGGTGTGACGCCTGTCCTGTGGTGTGACATAAATAAGTTAGATGTCTTGTTAGGTCTTTATCTGTTATTTTTCAAATGTTTATATATATTTAGGTATTTGAGCCAATGTGACAATCGTTTATTGTATGTGGAATGTTAACAATCACATTAAAGCAGTATCGAGAAAGGATAAACCAGGATGAAGCCAGGCGTGAGGAGATCCTTAGGGAGAGAAGAAGAAAGTAAATAAGCTGATAATAGGGAAAGGGAGTTGAGGCATTCTTTAAAATGTACACTTTGTGTAGAAACTGTGCAAAAACTGTCTCTGCTTTATCAACAGACATCAAGAAAAGAAAGCTAAGGGAGAAATTCCACAAAGAAATATAAGTTGCCTCCCAAAACAAAAAAAAGAAAAGCGTCGTGAAGAATGGAGGCAGACAAAAGCAAAGAACAGGAGGAAGAAGAAGGATCTTGATGCTATTTTAGACATGACTCCCCCATCACCTGAAGGACTTGTCCATGGTTCTCCTTTGCATGGTTCTCCTTCTCTATCTCCCATTCCAAGTCATCCTTCTATTCTGTCAACAATCAGCCATAACCCTACCTTAGCCCATCCACCAAGCAATAGTGGGAAGAAAAAAGTGTGGCAAGCCAAATTGAGAGCCAAAGTTAAGAAGCTAGAAAAAGAAAACATGACGCTTAAATCAGAGCTGGATGTCATAAGAAAATTGAACAGCAAAATGAGGGTCCAAAAGCATCGCTCGAGCAAAAGTAAGGAATCTGCCCGTCAATCCACCATCAGACGAGCAAAGAAAAAGGTTGCTACAGAAAAAAAAAAAAAGTAATTAAAATGATACAGTAGGGCGGAAAAATAAAATGCAGTGGCGTGTTCTGACGAACACATTATTGGAGCTCCACACCAAATTCAGCCAGGAATGCACCTTGGCGCACCAGATGTCATACCGTCAGTTTGTGAGGTACAGGCCCAAACACATCACGGAGGCCAGACCCACCGACAGGAATACTTGTGCGTGTTATCAGCATGAGAACATGCATCTTCTCATAGAGTGTTTGGTACGCAAAGCCATGATCACAACCAAGAGCCTTTCCAATCTTCTGTCTGAGATCACGTGCAATGCTGAAGATCAGCAGTGTATGAAGAGGCAGTGCACAAACTGCTGTTTTGATGAGGTGCAGCTCAACACACATGACACCTCTGAATTGGCAAGGTGGGAGCAGTGGCAGCGAGAAGATGTGACTGTGGGGGACAAGGTGTATAAAAACTGGGTGAAGAAAGGGGTGACTGGAACACTGGGACAACTTGCAGAGGCCTTCAATCATGCCTTGGAGTCAATAGCATCCCACCAGTTTAACTGGATGCACCAAGCAAGGAAAATAAGGGAGTTGAAGGAAAATTTGGAGGAGAACGATCTAGCTTTACATATAGATTTCTCTGAAAACTATGGTTGTAAACTTAATACTGAAATACAGGCTTTTCACTTTGGTGGAAGTAGGAGCCAGGTAACCCTCCATACAGTGGTAGCATACACCAAAACGGCCACTCGGAGCTTTGCAACCATTTCAAAGTCTCTGAGGCACGATGAGCGTGCTGTGTGGGCTCACTTACAGCCAGTTATTGAAGACCTCCAGACGCAGCATGGCTCAATTTTTGAGTCACTCCACGTAATAAGCGATGGTCCTGTGACGCAGTACCGCAATAAAACCAACTGTTTCGTGATGAGCACTGTGCCATTTACCTGGGGGTTCCAGAGTGTAACATGGAATTACACTGAAAGAAGTCACGGAAAAGGGGCTCCTGATGGGGTAGGAGCTTGTGTGAAGCGGATGGCAGACCAGGTTGTCCTAAGGGGACATGATCTGCAAACTGCTGAGGCCCTGTTTGACTTCTTGTCCAGCAAAGATGGGATGAAAATCCATATTAAATGGATAGAGGAAAAGGACATTGTAGAATTTGACACACTGCTCCCTCCTGTCCTACCAGCTGTGAGAGGTATACTGGGCACACGCCAGATTTTCACAACGACACCAGGGGAAATATTTCACAGAGAAGTCAGTTGCTTCTGCAGCTATCCCAAAGTGTGTGACTGCTTCAACGTCACACAAGTCACAATGACCACTGACAATCCAGGTAAAGAGGTGAGCCCAGTCCCTCCCTCCACAGAAGAAGATGATGAAAGTGACCAAGACGTGTTTGAGGTAGGAAGGTTCATCATTGTCAATTATGATGAGAAGCGATATGTGGGCCAAATCTCAGATATTCAGGGAGAGGACATACAGGTGAATTGTATGGTTCAGAATGGACAGAAGAATACTTTCCAGTGGCCTGACAAAGATGATAGCATCTATTACTCACGTACCAACATAGTTGGGAGGATTTCTGAGCCTGAGCCCTGTGGTAGAGTCGCAAAATTAGCCAAACTGGATTGGATCATGTTCAACACATAGCTTTGCCAAACATGATTTTCTAACATGATTTCAATGACATTCAACTGAGAAGCAAGATTTGTTTTGTCTTCTTCTTTTTGACGACTGATGCAATTATAGAAGTGAGGCCTCTAATATGTTGATTATTCAGTATGTCTTGTTTACTTTTAGTTCGAATTCATGAATTATTTAAAAATTGTTAAGTTAAAATTGCAAATGGGTTTGTTTGTTACAAAAGTTCTTAATACATTTGACCAATAAAGTTCATACAATGTCTCATCTCATCCTGTGGTGTGACGGCACGTCCTGTGGTGTGACATAACTTCAAATACAATTAAATGACTTTTCCTAATGTTAACTAACTTTAATTATTATGTGCATATGAAAACATTGCATAATTTAACTATCAAAAGGAAAGCAGACATTTTCATCAGTTTTTTTTTTAATTTTACAGAATATTTCCACTAGAGTGAGTGATGAAAGATTAAAATAGAAAATAAATAAATAAATATATCACTAAAATAAAATGTATTCATAGATACTATGGTATCATGAATGATAATATATATATATAAATAAGTTTATTTTTATTCACAGTTATAGAATTAAAGGATCACGGTGGAATAGACAAGGGGGAGGAGTCTGTGAGAGGCAGCCTATAAACAGAGGAGCCCTCCGGCTCCTCATTCACTCTTGCTCTGAATGTTGTAGTGGAAGGACCTCACTGCACAGAAATATTTACACAATGTGCACAAACAGCTGGTGCGTGTGCTCAGCAGGAAGCTGAAAGAAAAGATTCTTGAGCAAGACACATATGAGGAGAATACCATGATTGGTGTGTTTTCCTTAATTCACCCTTAAAATCATGACATCTCTTATGTGATAGAAAATGTACTTGAAACAAAAACGCTGAAGATGAATAATATAGATCTTTTTTTATCATACATTTCGCTTCATCTTTTAATTGATCTTTTATTTAGCGAGTTCAAGGTGAATATACACATTCCAAAAAAACTCTGTTACTTTGGTAACATCATTTAAAG
The DNA here is from genome assembly GCF_947347685.1 of Pleuronectes platessa. NCBI lineage: Eukaryota > Metazoa > Chordata > Actinopteri > Pleuronectiformes > Pleuronectidae > Pleuronectes > Pleuronectes platessa. Next base: position 28,109,710 of record NC_070626.1, read on the forward strand.
TGGGTGGAGTTAGTGGTTAGCATATGAAGCTAACTTGTCACTTATCCTACTAAAACTACAGTTAAACTCAGACTCACCAGGTTGTTTCCACAGGTTGAAGAGATTTTAATAAAGAACGCTTCTGATGCTTCTTGGGGGGTCTCCATCGTGAACACTGACGACAGAATAACTGTGACAGTGATGCTTGAAACGGGGCTCTCCCACACACAGCCAGAGACGGAATAGTTTCTTTCTTTTTTTTTAATCTAAAATAAAAAATAAAGCTTTAAATGAACTTTTACACTTATTGTCACCATCAAGTTTATTCTGCAATTAATTCACCTCATATACTTGGGCAGGGGAAAAATGTCTCTGCACAACTGAGCTCCGTACTACTATGACTGCAGAGGACATTTTCAGCTCCTTGGACTTGTATTTGACTTTAGTGGGACTAAGCTGGGACATGTGCGTCGGTATCACAACTGATGGCGCTGCCTGCAAGACAGGAAAAAATTTGGTAATTGTGAGGAGAATTCTTGAGAAAGCGCAGAATGCAACTTGGAACCGTTGTTTTTTGCATGAAATTAAATCTAAAACACAATAACTCAAAGAAACTGAAAATAAAATAAAAAACTGAAAACACGCCACGGTTAACTGTGTTGCTATTGTGTCTTCTTCAGGTCTTATTAGGAACGTGAAAAAGCTAAATATTTCTGTGCAGTGAGGTCCTTCCACTACAACATTCAGAGCAAGAGTGAGTGAGGAGCCGGAGGGCTCCTCTGTTTATAGGCTGCCTCTCACAGACTCCTCCCCCTTGTCTATTCCACCGTGATCCTTTAATTCTATAACTGTGAATAAAAATAAACTTATTTATATATAAGTTATATATATATTCCTTGGTGCAGCGTGGCGTGGCGCTTCAGCGTCTGGTATTAACCCAGTATTAGCCTTTCTAAGGGGAATGGCTTCTGGGTACCTGGTTGCGTAGTCCATCAGGACAAGGTGAACTGATGGCCTCGAGCACTCACAATATCCAGCCCCACCCTTTCAAAAGGAGTCTCTATAAAGGGTAAAGGAATGAGAGGATTCTTGTACCTTGGTTTTGGAGCGGTGACATGGCACTCTGGGAAACTGCTACAGAAATGTTCTACCTCCCTGTGAATACCTGGCCAAAAGAAACTCTGTAATATTGTCTTTATGGTTTTCTCCACCTCACAGTGAGTATGTGCGAATGAGCTAACTGCATAACCGTGGGACGGTGAGGTTTTGGCGCAAGAAGTTGCACTACTTTATCTTGATATTTAATGACCTGATACAAGAGAGACCAAGAAGTGAGTCTGGAGAAAATGAAAATCCCAAAAAGAAACTTTCCACGCACTAAATTAAGCTAACGCACATTTAGCTAACACCATTGCCGACATTAGCTAGCTAATTGCCCCACACACACGACTGGAGGGACAAGCTAACGTAGCACTAATCGCAAAATACGAATTAGTTCGGTCCTGTGTCTTGAAGTGTTTCATGAATTTATAGCAGGATGTATAATCAGATTATATGTATGATTTATTTACCAAATTCTCTCGGGGTTGAGTCCGTGTTCTGCTCTCGTCTGGGATAGGGGGCATGTTTTTTAACGAAAAACACATGAAGTAACATTAAATCATGTTTAATTTGCGGTTCAGATTAAAAAACCCTGAAGTTTCAAGGCACTCATTTGGTTTCCTGTGACTATGGTGGAGTCACAGAGTCGCACAGTTATCAGGACGGTTTTTAGATTTAGATTCACGGCCCCTGGCGGCAACAGACCACAAAACAATCATAATCAACACACACCAACCAACCCAGCATTTGGCACATTGGTGCATCACTTGCAGAATGTCGCTCTAAAACCACGTACGGGTAACAAACAAAATGCCTGTGTTATTACAGAGGATAGTCCAGTATTAGGCATTGAGGCGAGTTACAACAACTGTCTGCCAAAGCTTAAACCTGAGAGCCCGTCCTATGTGAACTTGTGGTGCAGATTGCAATGTTTATAGTGATGAGTTAAAAAATCCAATACCAATTATTGGCAAATATATATATGGACATTAAAATAATTCAGAGATAGCTAAACATAATTAAGACTTTGTATGTAATATTTTTGCGTATTTAAGACTTTTCAAACCAACAGTAATTGTGGATTCAGTTTTATTTCATTGTCTTAAACAGTGTGAGACAAAAGATTTATTTTGCATTTTCACTGATTCACAGAGAATAATTCATGGATCTTGATATAATAATAATTATACATTTAGGGGACTGGTGGAATCCATGATTATGAATCTAGATTTCTGCATTATGTGATGAAATATGACTATTGAAAGTAAACATGTGCAAATAAAGAAAACAAGGAATGTTCCGGAAGAAGAAAACTCTCTGTCCCCCTTTCACAACTAAGCCTGTCCTATAAAAATAAATAAATAAAGGTTATAAAAAGCTCCAAAAACACATGTCAAAGACAAAAACTGTTTAAGTGTTAAAGATTAAAGACACGTTCAATGTTCTATATATCAAAGGCTCATGCTCTATGATCTTAAATGTTCCATTGATACATACCATTAGGTCCTTTATAGCAATAATAAGTGGAGAGGGAATGTGACATAGATTTCAGAAAGTGACCATTCACTCTGATCGAGAGAAAACTTCCTCTGACGCAGAAATCTGTCCAGAATAGTTCTAACTTTCTATTTCAAACTAATAGATTAAACCAGTGATGGAAGGTTTGATTGACCAAAACATGGAGACTAGTCAAGACCCAGCAACGACTAAGCAGAACTCTTTTTGTAGTTCTCAACATATAAGCTACCTCATTCAACAACTGGCCCAGGAGAATGCCAACCTAAATACAGAGTACCACTGGAGGATTCAACTGAGCCGAGAGTTGGAGGAGCACAGACAAGAGCTGTGTCTACAGAAAAAGCTGAAGGAAATGTTCATTAACAGAGGAAAGGAAACAAAGCAAGAGCTGGAGCAGTTACAAAAGTACAGCAATGCAGAAGCCCTCAGCGCCACAAAGATCGCCTCTCAGGTAAACAACACCATCAAGAGGAAGAATAAAAAAGATCTTCAGAAAGATTACGAGGAGCTGAAGGTGGCATACATCATCAACCAGGAGAAGTTTAACCATGAGATTCAGTTGGAGAAGGATAAAACTAATATTCTCAAAGTAGAGATGGAGAACCTTATAGCGTCCTATGATGATTTCTACCAAATTCACATAACAGACCAGGAGAAGTTCAACAGCGAGCTCCAGGAGGAGAAGAAGAAGAACAACGTTCTCCAAAAAGAGCTGAAAAAGCTCAAAGCTTCTTACCACGAGGTCTGCCAACGACAACCAACCAACCAGGAGAAATTCAACAGTGAGCTCCAGGAGGAGAAGAGGATGAAGTACTCTCTCCAAGAAGGGCTGGAGAATCTCAAAGTTTCTTATCACGAGGTCAGCCAAAGTCTTGCAACCAACGATGAGAGGTTCGACAGCGTCACAGCCCCTGGCGGCAACAGACCACAAAACAATAATAATCCACACACACCAGCCAACCCAGCATTTGGCACATTGGTGCATCACTTGCAGAATGTCGCTCTAAAACCACCTATGGGGAGCAAACAAAATGGCTCTGTTATTCCAGAGGATAGCCCATTATTACGCATTGAGGCGATTGACAATAACTCTTCTAGGCCTCCTGTAGAGCAGAAGAGGAAGAAGAAGAATGTTTTCCTAACAACGCTGGAGAAGCTCAGCGTTACTTATGATGAGGTCTTCAAAAGATCTAAACCTATAGTTTCCAGAACTGAGCTCAATGAGGACAAGTCTCTCTCCAATGTTCTCCTTGATCAAATACCCAAGGAGACGGGGCTGCCTGAGAAGACAGACAAACCAAAGAAAGCTTCATTGTGTAAGAGAGTCCGCCACCTTTTGGGGTTGCGAAGGAGGGGGAAGAAGTCAGCTGCGCCAACATCCCCCAGCAACTGAGCTGACTTGACCTTCTTCAGCTGCTGTGAGGACTGTCAAGGTTAATGGAGGGATTTGCAATTTGATTTCCAAACATCATAAAAAAGAATAATGTCCACACAATGATAGTATGGCACAAAATAAAACGATAAAAAACTAAATTTCTTGAACATGTTGATGTATTTAAGATAAGGTAAGATAAGATGTACATTAATTTATCCTCCGTAGAGGAAATTCACCAATGACACAGCAGCACAAGAAAGTGTTCTGGATACATCCTCCTTCAAAGCCGGAGAACGGTTCCAGATTCACACATGCAACAGTCAAGGAACCATAGTTTAGGCCTGTGCATGCACCACCAGTTTGCTTCTAGTGGTTTTCCAGGTATGCACATGTCAGACTATATATATCACATTTTATTCTCTTCAATAAAATGTTCGTGGATATAGATTTTTTTATCAATATAAACATTTATTAAGTTTACACAGCCATATCCCTACATAATAAACATTAATCAGCTGTATGCCTGCACACATGCAAATCAAATTATACAGACACTATTATCTGTATCTGTGTAGATATAGATATAAATAGCGTTTTTCTTTACTTTATACAGATTTTGTGTGTTTTGATAATTCTATATATACACAAGGCTATTTAAAAAAAAAAAGGCAACAGATAATTTGTAACCACAATATCACAACACATATCAAACTTATAAACACCACAGAGAATCGAATAAACACTCTTGCTTAGCCTAGTATATTTATTATGCCCAGTTGTGTTACCCGTCCGGGGGAAAGGGGAAAAGGGAAAGTTGCTGTGCAGTTCTCAGTTCTGAGAAATCTTCTGGCTGGTTGTGTGGTTTCTGCCTCAGCGATTCTGTTGAGCTGTGTAGCTCAGATGCTGGTGGATGATTGAAGATGTAAAGGTAGGTGTTAAGGAGAAAAGGGCTAGCAGCAGTTGGAAGGAGTTAGGTAGCTAGAAGGCTAGCTCTTGGGGCTATGAGCTTTCTAAAAAAAGACTGTGGAGCAAACTACTCCTTAGATTAGGCTACGAATAGACCTGCTGCAAGTGCAGGAAGTTATTACTAAGGAAGGAGTGAGTCTTTAAAAAGACTGTTTATAAAGCAATGAATATCTGAATTATAGAGGCTGAGTTCGCTCCCCGGCTCTGTCTTGATTAAGTTTTCAATAAAAGTCACTGCTGACGTGCCCTCTGCATCCTCGGGGATGCCATAGATCCTGATATTGTTACGCCTGGAGCGCCCCTCCAGATCGGTCACTTTTTCCTGTAGCGCCCTCTGTTTAGTGAGCAGCTGGGTAACAGTGTCTTTGACTCCGATGTCCCATCTTTCCATGACGAGCAACTTTTCCTCCATCTGGCCGAGTGTTAATTTCGTTGACGAAAACTATAACGAAAAATATTCGTTAACGACCCTTTTCCCATGACGAAGACGAGCCGAAGACGTAACGAAAACGGATCTTTGAAAATAAAAACTATGACTAAATCTATTTTAACTTTCGTTGACGAGACGAGACGAGACGAAAATGTTGGTGGTTGACTAAGTCACAACAATTTTTAAAAATTCATCGTATCAGGCCGTCATGAAGTATCAGTAGCGGCCGAGTGACGCCGGGTTCACACCGGACGCGGTAGCGACGCCGAAGCGCCGCGCATTACTAATAATATCACATACTGCTGCTGTTATCAGCCTGCAGTAAAAACGGCATTTAATCATTTTTTTCAAGCATATACTTACTTGTTGCTCCAACATTAACTGCAACAGCGTCCCAACATGTGTCTTTTTTGGTGTTGTCTTTATACAACATATGCTGAGAATCAACAACTCAAGTTTCTTGTCATCCATGTTGAAGAACTTCTCCGCTGTTAGCTCCGGTAAATGTCGGGTGTCGAGGGTAAATTACGTATTCTCCACTCAAGCCTATGTGGAGAATACGTAGCCCCCCCCCCTCTCTTTTTTATCTTTATGACTGCTTGTGTGGCTGTAGTGGATGGGCAGAGGGGGACATTAAATAATGTGGTTGGTAAAAGTGGTAAAATTAAAACTCCAAAACAACAGAACGTGAATACAAAGTATGGGATGCATATTTGATCATTTACATCATATAAAATATGTCATCTATATCGTTTAAAATCATTTTTCAGTGTGTTTCCTGTCGCGATACGCTCGTGTCAAGCGGAAAAAATAGACTCGACGCCGAAACGATCGCTTCACGGCGCTAGGCAGCCGCGGCACAACGCTACGCTTCAGCCTCCGGTGTGTTCAGCGCTGCGGTTTAACATGGGAGTGGATGGGAGCCAGAGGATTGGCGCTGCGCTTAAGGCCAATGTATGCTTCTGCGTTTTGACGGACACGGACAGATAGGACCGCCCTCTCCAACGTGGAACGCCCTCTCCGTGCCTCTCCGAGGCTCCTCGGAGAGCTTTTCGTGCAGCTCTCATTTTTCTAACTACACGTCGAAATGACGGACAGCCCACGGATAGCACTTGGCTGTGATTGGTCCGCTAACGCCAGCATTTCGGAATGGAAACTTCCTGTTCCATTCCCTACATCACAATAAACCAAAATCACAACTACGACTCTATGATTAATGTGACAAGTGTGTTAAGCCAGCGGCGTTGTCCGGCTGACGGTGGCTGGTTAGAGCACTTACAGCATGTGTGTACGGTCACATACGGTTATAACGAACTTTGATAACGGGGGTAGCGGGCTAGCCACCATGCTAACTGCGGTGGGAACAGCGCAAAAACCCTCTGACTTTAATCCCAGGGCTCATGACACTGTTTCTCAAACACCGTCAGGTTAGAAGCAAACACTTGGTAGTAGTTAGTATCGGGTGTCCCTGCTGACTGTGTGTGGAAGCTGGGGGGAGCTAGCTGCCTCCGTGTAGCTTCAAGCTGTTGCAGCTGTTGAATTAGCAACAAGACCGGGGAACCGCTGCGCTAAGACACGATAACAAAAGCATTTTGACCCGCTGGGTGTCACTTTATTCAGCAAAAACTGTCGCGTCATCAACATCCTTTTTCTGTTAGTTGCCATCGTTCACTGTGTGTGATGAGCCGGGAGGACGTAAATAAACCAGAGTGGACTTCTTCTATATACCTCATGAGGTAGGCTTCTCTATGCTCGACTTCCGTTTCGCCATCTACTGTTCTGGCGGTGAATTGTTTTCACAACAAAAAGGCTCGTAGAACTATAAATCAAAAAGGGTCCGTCCGATCCGTCCGTCCGTCATTCCGAAACGGACTCGGAGAAGCATACTGAGGCCTTACGCCTCGCTTCGGCGTCGCTTCCGCGTCCGGTGTGAACCCCGCGTGAGTCTGTGTGTCTGTCTGTGTGTGTGTGTGTGCGCTCCCAGATAGCGCACGGGTCCGTAGCTCCGCCCCGCGCACTCCCTCAGGGAGACACAGTGAAAGCAGAGCTCGTTCTCGTGGAGCTGTCACTGACTGCTTCTTAACTATGGAAACAGTGAAAACACAGAGTTTCTCTGGTCTCAGCTGCTCAGAGATCAGCGCCGCAGCTTCTTGATCAGAGCAGAAGCTGCAGTTGGTTTGAACCGAGCTGCAGTTTCCTTTTGTGTTTTCGGTTAGTTCATGGTACCTGCATTGTCCTTTACAATCCTGAAACCAGGTTCATGCTCTGGAGTAAACTCTGACACAGGGTTTTAATGATTCAACTGATGTGTACACAGTTTGTATTTAACACTTTATTTAGCAAATGAAACACATATTCACGTAAATAATCCCGTTTTCCAGACAGTGCAAATCAAAGACTAAGCCAAAGCCTCAATAGTTGAAGTTCAATATTGACAGTGCAACACAAACTCAAAGCTCCACACAAACAATTGCAAATACAAATAAATAAAATGCAGAATAGTCTTTTAAAAAATTCATAGCATTATAAAAAGGAAAGAACAAAGGGCATGTGGTGACAGAATACCAACAGAATTCTAACAAATGTAACAGGAACAATCTTTTCATTCACGTTTATCTTCATACAGCAAAACAGGACTCTCGAGACGTTCTGGCCTTAATGTTCTAAAGAAAAATCCTGCCCGATTTTGGCACCTGCGCTTCAAGAAATTCATTTTTAGACCAGAATACTTTCAATATTATTGCTTCCTAAATGAAACTGACTGCATAAGCATCAACTATACATTCTCTGTATCTTTAAAAACAAATGTATGGAGGTGCTCACTTTTGCCCTTATATGTTTTCAAATAAAAGAAATCTTTCCACATGTTGTGTAAATTGTTCCATCCGTGCTCTGGTTCTGGCGTCTGTGGCATCGTGTGGTCACTGTCTGACCTGAGCGAAGACGTCTCGCAGCCACGGTGAGTCCTCGTAGAGACGAGGGTCACCCAGGTACTCCGCGGTCCTCTTGTAGAAGTAGTAGTACAACACAGAAGCTGTGAAGAGGGGGAATATGGGAGAGAAGGTTGAACATACAAGAAATTATAATTGTTTCCTACATTCTACTTTATTTTTAAGGTTCCCTGAGTGAGAGTCTTGAAATATTTATAAAGTAAAGCCTCCGATTTGACTTTATCACAGACGTTGACATTTATGATTTTAAAATAGGTTCGTGTCCCAAGGAAGTATATATTTGGTTTTAATGTGTATTAACATATTGTTTGTGGCATCGATAAGATTTTCGGAATTTGCATGTGTTTAGCCTATTTTTATGTATTTTCCTAATTTGCTGTTTGTTTTTTGCATATTTCACCCTTCGAGTCCAAGTGAGTGGCTCCTGTTTATTATGACTGTTCACAGTGATAGTTTACTTGAGGCAGCTACAATACATGACTGTACACAGACCATCAGACATGGTTAATCCCCTCCACCATTTACGTCTTCAGGATCATGAGAGAACAGTTGAGGTCAGCAGACTTCACTGTGTCTTAGCTACGTGATGATTAAAGAGATTTGGTGAGGCGGGTGATGCAACACTGCATCACCCACTAACTAACTGGCTGGCTGGGTGCTAACACAGTAAACACACAGCCAAAGAGAACAAGGCTGCAGTAAGTTCTCATACAGCATCACCTGCAGAGCACAACAGCTAGACAATAAATCCCTTTATCCACTTAGGAGCTTATATGTGTATGAAAACCACACCCACATAATTTTCTCTGATCACAGTGTGGAGCCTGAGGACAGACGGAAACAATAAACTGTGAGGAAGAGATCAGTTTCCTCCTTCAGAGAATAAAAACATCTGCATGCTCAGGACTTTGATTCATTAAGTTAACAAGGTGACATTAGCCTGTTAAAGGTAAAGGCATCATTTATTCTATTTTATTTAAATTAATTCAGCTGAAAGAAAACAAAACTTCAGCTGGATTTTAATATGTCATTAAAACATCCTGTTAACTGATCAGGTTTCCAATTCAAAATATGATTCAGTGCATTACTGTTAGCTTCACTTGGTGGGTTTAAGAATTTAAACTATTGTGTACATCCTTTTTTTTACCCTTTGACAGAATAAACATGATTTAAAAAAGCTCTTACTCAACATAAATACCTTTGACATTTAACTTATAATCTTACCTGCTCTTTGGAACACAAACAGCACCTGAAGACCGTCTGTCCACACAAATCTGTTGGTATTCTGCCAACGCAGATTCTGAAAAGACGATAGAAAACAGGAAATACTTTATACTTAAAAGAAAGAGAGGATGATAAAAATTATACTTCATAGTCTTCTTCTTAATTTTGGAACCAAACTGTTTGGGAACTGGACAACTTTTCATCTGGTAAGTCACCTGATAACACTGGTAGATACTCTCCAGTGCTGTTACGTACCATAAGCCAGGAGTGGAGTATGATGCTGAAGGTCAGGTAGAGAGCAGAGAGCATTAGCAGCATTCTAAACCGCTCTAGCAATATGGCGACCAGGCCGACCTGGAACACGAAGGTGTTAAACAGCATCAGCAGAATGATGATCACGTTAAACAGGATGGAAATGTCCTGGATTCTGTCAAAGAGAAGCACAAGAAGGTGAGAAGAGAAGGAAATGATCATATCATGTCATTGCAGCTTCCAAAGCACCAAGATGATATTTTTATGTAACTTACATGAAAAGCACCAGCTGCGCGGCCGGCTCAGTCCTCAGCAGTTCACTGAACGAGTTGACAAACAGGTCGAAGGAGAGCAGGCTGAACTGAATCAGCAGCACCAGGGAGTAGTTGCTGGTCTGGAGCGTCTCCGGCCCGAAGGCTGGGCGCCCGGGCGGACTGTGGTTCCACGATGGATCCAAGGCTGCACCGCTCTCGCACACATGCACTACATAGAAACATAAATCCACACGCACACACTACGGGCCTGACTGTGTGGGGTTCCTGATGAGGCGTTCTATTGACTCCACTCTGGTTTCCTGAACGCAGGTGAGGTGATACAGCATCAGGGCTCCTGTTCACCCGCTGAAAACTGAAGTCTGTTAAGTGTTGGGTTGGGATGAGCTGCCGCAGGAAGATGTGAACATGTCACAGCTGTTTTACATAGTTTTTACAAGCAGCTCGATCCAGTCTGTGTGGTGGTGGACCCCTCGTGCACTGGGAGGCCACAACAGGTCAGACATTAGTGTCCATGTTACATCCAGCAGAGATTCTGTGGTAAGAAAACGAGAGAATCATCAGTGTTCTGATAAACTGTGCAGGCTTTGTTTTAGGGTGTTACTGCTTCATGTGCACCTGATGCAGAGACTTGATTTGAAAGAGAAAAAATACAAACTTAGAAAACCTATCCAAGCACCAATGAATCCATTTAACTGTCTAACGCTGTAGACTTAAAACCTCTGCCAATGTCCTTTAAATTTAATCAAGCATATTGCACACACTCATAAATATCAGTTCCCTGAATATCCCTGATATTCAGATCATTATTCTGAATATCAGGGACAAATCAAGTGTTGAATAGAAACAGAAAGATCTTTTCCCTGATCCAGATTCTCACCAGAGTTCTTTATCGGGTCATGACTCAACCGACAGCAAAATCTCATGGAAAGCGGTTATGTTGTTTTTACGGAATCCTGCTAACTAACAAACAAAGAAGCAAACAAAACCCGACGACCTCTGCAGATAAACTTCACACTTTTCAAACTCTTTTTGCACCTTTTTAAAAATATTGAAATGTGAGTATAAACTGACATTTTAAAGAGCATAAATCTTCCCAGCTCAACAATAATAATAGTAACAATAACTTTATGTGTACAGCACTTTTCAATACATGTAAAAAGCTTCGCATCAAACAATATGACACTCAAAAACAATCTGAATATAACAGCTTTTTTTTTTATATTAAAACATTTTTCAGAGTTCTGTGCTGCCGTTGGCTTGAAAAGGAATGAATAGTTTGGGGCCAAAATCGATTTCTCATCCTTTTTTTTGCTTTTGCTTTTACAATTTCTTAAAATTCACTTTGTATTTCATGAAAAGCAGTTTGAATTGCGTTGTTGTTTAAAATGTTCTCCACAGATAAACTTCTCTCGTTCTCTCGGAAGTTGTAACTTTATTCAACCGATGAAATAGTCGATTGTTGTGTGTTACACAAAGCAACAGGGACATTGAATTTTAGAATGTTATGTTTTCCTTAAGTAAAGCACAAAAAATATTAAAATGTACTCCATTTCCCTGATTGTGTTGATGTGTTTCTCAGCCTCTTACAGACCCGGACAAATAAAACCAAACCTCTCGGTGCCAAAACAGGCATTTCACTTGAAAATATTAAACTTTAAACGTCCCTGAACAAGTTCCTACACTGATTACAAATGAAATCCCATCAGGATTTATAAGCACAAAATCCCATATTTACCAGAAAGTAGAAAATCATTTAATCAGACTGTGCGTTGCTCCTTCTCATCCACACTTAAGAACAAACTGTTTGTGTTTCTCCTTTCACCGACGCCGCTGTGAGTGTTGGCTAAGCAGCGAGTGTACATGTCGGCCTCGGCTCCTCAGGCCTCTCCTGAGCCAGGATCACTCTCCAGCCGGCTCCCTCACACCGACACCAGGCGGATCCTCTTATGACCCCTATTTTTACAGCTTGGCACGGCCTCAGCAGGTGCGAGGGAGATTAAGCGAGAGGCACCGGGGCCTCGGCCAGGAGTCTGCTTCACTCCTGAAAGACGTTCCAATGGGAATCTGGGTTAGCAGCTCCACCGTTTGCAAATGTGCATCAACAAAGACAAATAAAACCAGATGAAGGTTTTACAGGTGAAACCTCTTGTTCACGGTTTCCCACAGCTATGGCTTAACATTTGAAAAGAAGAGTTATATCAACGTTTACTTTTTTAAGGTTTTATCAAACTAGGCCTGATATTTAGTTTTTCTTTGACAATAACAGAGGCGTGATTTTAAAGACAAAGCTTTCTGTCGCTGTGAGCGAGCTCCCAGTTTGTCGTCCTCAGTCTCGCTCCAGTTAATCTTCTTAAGAAACTACAGATCAGCTTGTTTGTTTTACACAGAAATCAGCTAAATTCTCCTTTTGCTTTCACAGGATTTCTACAACTATTCTATCAAACTGCAGCCGAAGCACCAAAGTGTGTTTACCTGCATGTGGAGGTTGATTTGAGAAGCTGACGCTGTCCGTCCGTCTCCTTATGATGCAGGAAGCCACAGCACAGATTGACAGCTTGTCTCTACATCCTAGCAACAGCTCTACCCCCCCCCCCCCCCTCCCCTCACACACACCACCACCAACACCTCTCTAATAGACAGGCACAAGGTTTTTGTCGTGCTATGAGCTGTGGTGACTTTACACTGATCTTCATGGCAGCAGGCTTCAGCTATTAATGATTGTAGTTTTAAATATAATGTTATTAATAATTTGTGGATGAAATTAAATGATGTATTCTTTTACAGTGTACGAATGCATTTGTATGCATTTATTAATCCTTTTTTTATATTTTGTCAATCACTTGAAAGCACTTAGAACTGCAATTGATTTGTTTGAAAGGTCCTGTTTTAATAAAGTTTGATTGATTAATAGATTTATGTAAAGTACCCCATTAAATATGAGAGAATGTATTTCTTTGTGCTTTTGGTTCAGTAAAGTCTGTCCCCCACTGTGGACTGACCTGTGTGAGGAAGGTCAACGGATTAAGACTTGATGAGTAAATGATGACGGGCTCTTCACTGAAGCTGTCAGAGCTTCTCCTGTGTCTTCTTCAGGATTACGGTAACCATTCCAGGACAGATACCTGCAGCTGAGAAAAGAAAAACCACTGACATCTAGTGGTGAATGTGCCTCAACACACACAGACACAGACCAGTACGTCACTGGATCTGAAGGACCGACAAGTAGTGACCTATATTAACAAGGAGGTCATGATAGTTACTGCAGCTGTGGACGTCCACTGTCTAATGTAGTGATAATAGGAAACCATTTATAGCCATTTCAAAATCTAAAATGGTTTATAATATGTAGTTGATTACATTATCTGTGTTTAATAAATTATTATATAAAGCTTTTGAGAGTGAGTATAACCCAATTAATCCTCCTCCAGCATGGCACCTTGTTAGCATTTCAAGAATGCAGTTTTAAAGTGGAGTCATTAAAGGACAGCAGGGTTTAACAGACCATCAGTTATTTTATCTATAATTGTTAATAAATCATTCATGAAGGCTTCTTTGTTAATGTCCACATGTTCTTCAAACCATCGGACCAACCAGACCATTAGAAGCATCCCTAATGAATTAATTATGAATTAAATAAACAGCTAAATAATAAATCCAATGCTGGTGGATTTTCCCCGACAGGCTCTAAAAATTGTTCTTCTTAATAAATAGCTGATCTATAAAGCATAATCAAATGATCTGGTATCCAGTAAAGACATTTAATAAACTATTTAAGAACAAGGCATCGTCAGAAAGTGGCACCAGTGTGTTCTGACAGTATTAACCTGGTCAGCTCGTCCTAATGGTTTATTGATCTGACATGAGATCAATACACTGCAGGGTTTATTAAATACACTCCTTCAAGCTTTAATCAATGAGAGAAGAGAAGAGATGTTCTCCCTTTCAAATTAAATCTATTCGTCAGTGTGTTCATTATTATATCACTTTGTTTTCATTAGCTGAGCTTTGTTTGCTTTAGAGTAACGGTGTCCGCCTTTTGAGAATCGTGCACACACACACACACACACACACACACACAAAAACACACACATACAAACAAATGCATAAATACATACACCTATACACACACATATAAACATGCATAAATACATACATACACACACACACACATGCATAAATACATACACACATACAAACATGCATAAATACATACACACACACACATACATACATACACATACGCACACAAACCCTTATACACACATATACACGCACACACACATACACATGCAAACAAATGCATAAATACATACACCTATATACACACATAAAAACATGCATAAATAAATACATACACACAAACATACATACATACACTTACACAAACACTTACACACACACACACACACACACACACACACAAAAACACACACGCACACACACATACAAACAAATGCATAAATACATACACCTATACACACACATATAAACATGCATAAATACATACATACACACACACACACACATGCATAAATACATACACACATACAAACATGCATAAATACATACACACACACACACACACACATACATACATACACATACGCACACAAACCCTTATTCACACATATACACGCACACACACATACACATGCAAACAAATGCATAAATACATACACCTATATACACACATAAAAACATGCATAAATAAATACATACACACAAACATACATACATACACTTACACAAACACTTACACACACACACACACACACACACACACACAAAAACACACACGCACACACACATACAAACAAATGCATAAATACATACACCTATACACACACATATAAACATGCATAAATACATACATACACACACACACACATGCATAAATACATACACACATACAAACATGCATAAATACATACACACACACACACACACATACATACATACACATACGCATACAAACCCTTATACACACATATACACGCACACACACATACACATACAAACAAATGCATAAATACATACACCTATATACACACATAAAAACATGCATAAATAAATACATACACACAAACATACATACATACACTTACACAAACACTTACACACACACACACACACACACACAAACACACGCACACACTCACACACTTAAATTTAAGTTTGTGTTCTTTTGAGCAAATGAAACACGAACCAAACCGCTGTAATACTTTTCTGAGGTGAATGAAGATGAACTTAGTCAGATAACTAGGTAATATATTTATAAACTGGGTTTTAAAGTTCATATTAATCCTTTATTCACACGTGTTGTGTTCCTGCTGACGCCCCAGTGGAGGAAACCATCGCCCCGGGACAGAAGAACAGCCCAGGAACAGTGAAGGTGTCCCGGGGTGGAGTCAGCAGCCGCAGCCTCCTCTCTCTCTCTCAGCTCCGCACCGTGACTCCTCTCGTCCTCCTGCTCCACTCGGCTGTCAGCGAACTCTTCTGTCCGAGGAAAGTGGACCTAAACCCGGCCACGTCCAGGACATCTCCCCCGGCATTGTTCATCTGTGTTCCCCGGCAGAAGCTCCGACGGACGGCAGGTAAGACGGAGCAGGAAGTGGCCGCAGTTAGCACCACAACGCGCCCGCCACCTAGCATCTCTCACACCGGGTTTATTTTAAATAAGCGACCCAGACGAACCATTTACCTGCGTCACACGGACACTAAGTTAAACCACAACGTGTCATCAGGTGGCTACTTCCTTTAAAAACAGGTGGTTCTGGGTTAAATCGGTGGTTTTCCCCCCGGGGGGGCTCGGAGCTTTAGCGTTAGCTTCCCGATGCTCCTCCGCAGCCTGACGCGCACAAACACCGAGGAAAACAACCAAACTGCGAAGAGCCTGTGGATAAAGTGATGGATTATAACATGATGGAGGTCGATGTGTGGGGGGGAAACAACCGTGGTTTACACAGAGGATGGTTGTGGGTTCGAAACCACAAGGACGTGTCTCCACCTCTGTGCAGACACAAGTTGGGATTTGTAATAGAAATGCATTGTTAACTTTTCCCTTTTAGAGACACAACCTGCTCAACAATAAAAATCATGAAGTGTGATTAGTTTTGTGTTTAGTTTAGAGCAACAACCATAAGTCAATCGATCAATTAATCGATTGCATTTCTTTGTCTGACGTCTGTTAATTGGCCAATTGTAGTTTTTGCACTGTTAATTAGACAAAGTGAAAGATATAATCATCAAATATGATTGAGGTATTTCACTATTTTCTTTATACAAACTATGTTTAACACAATAAAACTGTTACAAATGTAATTGAGAGATGTTACAGTCATAAGATAAAGTTTCATTGCTCTAGAGCAACAACTGTCAGTGAATCAATTAATCGATAAAGCATTTAGCTGTGTCTCTGTGTCTAATATTGTGTTAAACGATTTAAATTTTAGATTTTGAACTGTTGATCAGACAACGTTAACAACATGAAGATGTCACCTTCAGGACACTTTACTATTTCCCCCTAAATTAAATAATTTAAAAGTAGCGGAGGGACAGTATAATGATAAGTGTTTAGGTCAGACTGTTTCCTGTGTCACTGTCCTTCCTGTGTCTCAGGTGAATTGTGTCCAGGTGACACAGATGTGATTCACCTGTACTTTAAATCCATGACTCACTTCCTACAGAACTTCTTTTGTCTACGTCAGATAAAAAGGTTTTGTTCACACAGGTTAAATCCAAATCACTTGTTTTTCCAAGTCTGGTCAAGCAAACTTGGATTAAAGGAACTCCTCTGCCAATATGAATCTGTTCAGGGACTAATCTCTGGAATTCCCTCACTGTTCATTAAACTCTTAAAAACATGAGTCAGCGGCAGCTCCACGTTTAGACTCTCCTTCTACGTTGAATTATTGATCAATCCTAGATAAGACATTGCAAAAGAGTTGATATTTCCCAAAAATTATGGTTAAAAACATAGTTGATGATATAAAACTAGTGATTTGTGCAGTGAATGATCATTTCTCCCCCAACAGGCCTGAGAAAGGCTTCATCTACCTTCACTGACCTGTAACGTCTGAAGCCCTCACAACAATCTGTTTGCTCATGTTCACGATAAAGTATATCCAGGACCTGGTCCGAGTATTTCGCTGCTGTAATCTCCTTGAGTAGATAAGACGGGGCATTAACTCACTGAATGTGAATGGTGGTGAGTGTGTCCGACAGTCTGAGATACAGGGACCAGTAAGGTTTAATGTGCCCTTGAGTAAAGACATCACATCCTGAGCTTATAAGATGCATTATGAAGATCAAGTGTTTCTCAAAAGTTAAACCCTCCATGAAGAGGAGACATTCCTTCTGGAGCATCTCTCTCAAATTTTTTTGAAAACAGGAAGTTACCTCCTATTGACTCAGCTGCTCTGAAAAGTGAGAGACGGCTTCGTCAATAAAGTCTCGTTAGAATTTAATTAACAGGAACTCGCCAAGAGGGTCCACCGAAAAAAACAGATGGTCGACAGACGAGGGCCGGGACAGACTCAGTCATTCATGAGGAGCCCTCGTCTGGAGCGACAGTAGCATACGTGAAGGTGGGGGAGCAGACGGCAGAGTCGGGAGGAGGAGGAGGAGGAGTGTTTGATAAGAGGCTGTCTGAGGAGGAGGAGGAGGGCGAGTCCGGGCTTGAATGGCAAGTCAGCCGAGAACATTGTGCAGTTGGAAAGAAAGATATTAGACTCAGGGAACAAAGCTAGAGGCAGCGAGAAGCCAGTGTTGTACGTCTGTGTCTATAAATCCTTAAAACTCGGGAGTCGTGCTCGACACTGTAAAACAGCATCAAGGTTTAACACTGTCAATTACCGTGGCTCTAAATACAGAGATTGTCAGAATAAATCTATTTACATTCCTCTACAAAGCAAACCGGTGACACTGTTAATCATTCAGCCCAAGTATGAGGACTTGTGTTCAACCTGAACTGTCATTCATCCGATCTAAGAAACGCACGCTGCTGGAAATATTGGAATTCTCTGGAGAAAAATGAGAATATTTCGGATGTTTGTGCCGGGCAGCGGGGGGGCGCTGGCAGACTCCCAGCTCCTACTCAGTGCTTAGTCATGGATCTCTCTGCATACACATGAAATAACTCAGCTCACTGATTCTGCCGACACTGCTGATCTGAGTCTCCCCCCCCCCCCCCCCCACGACCGCCATTAGCCCTGTTACATCTTATCTGGTAAAAGGGTCTCACACAAGCAATTTATTTAGGGCCCTGTAGTCTTTGTCTACTAAGCAAATCACCGGCATTTCAGTGCACTTAATTAAACTTAAAGTTATTTTAGATGGTCAGAGAGACACTGGGACTTCATCCAGTTTGAAGCGGCAACAATTAGTTGATTAGTTGATTTGATTAAACTGCAGCCATTTAGTAAATTCAATTGTTTCAATCATTTTTTAGGAGAGCTGCCAATTTTCTAGTTCCAGCTGCTCAGGTTTGAGGTTCGGCTACTTTTCATTATTGTCATATATGACTTTAATTTGAATATATTTGAGTTTGGGGCCGTTTACCAGACGAAGCAAAAAGAAGACATCACTGTCATTAGATTTAATGAGAGAAGGAGCCTTGGATAATAAGAATAATTTGTCTTTTTAATCTTTGGACATCTTCTTGTGATTACTTTATTCATTTATTTTAGAAGATATTAAATTGCAACAACAGTATTTTGTGCAGCTGCTTATGTATAGACGTTGAATTTGGCCTCTTGTTTCAGACAAAATATGAAAAACGTTATCAAATTTCTCAAAGCAAGGAACAAAGAATTGTTTCCTTATTGTTGAAAATAAGTTAGGGATGAAAGTAGGTGTTTGCATGTGTCATGAGTTTTTAAATGCTAGACAAACCAAATTCCAGTTATCAGAAGAGTCTTGTTTGTCACATTTGTCTTCACCAACACATTTCTTTGTGACAGATTTCAGCTCTTTTTTATGTATTGACTGTGTTGTAAGAATTAAAAACATCTCTTACTGTAGTAACCTTGTCCTATCTGACCTAAGATCTGTTTTCCTTTGCAGCATGGGGGCTTATGAAGAGAAAAAGGAAGCATGTGGAACCATCTGCCTGAAATACCTCCTGTTTACCTTCAACTTTCTCTTCTGGGTAAGTTTCTGTCGGGCAGAGTTGAGCCAACACGAAGGACTTGACTTCACAAGTGCGTCAGTTTGTCTGAAGAGCTCCTCAAGCTCCTGCATGTTTAGGGCAGAGTTTTTCCAAAATGCAGGCGTGCCCTATAACCTTTATAATCTGCTTCCTGTATTATCTTTTTGATTTGGTAATACCTGATAACATCTTATCACCAAGTGAATTGCTCGGATCTTTAAACACAGCGAGTCTGAAAAGAAGTCAGACTGGGCAAGAAACACAAATTGTGGTGGGAATGTGAAACTAAAGAGCAAACGAGGATCGTCCCAGAGCTCTTCACGACTCACTGTCAGGGAGTCGATAAGAAACAATCATTACTCCCGACTTTAAATGGGAGAAACTACCTTAGATGAAGCAGGTAGTTTCCCTACATGTCATAGGGAGGGAAGGAACGCCAGATAAGAGGTTTCTGGAGTGAGCCATTTGTTCCAAAGAGGTATGTGAGACTAGCGGAAAGAGAACGAGGTTATGTGAGGGTGAAATTTCCAGGACAATACTCAATGAAATTAAGAAACTAATCTCATCTCTAACAAACTATAAAATATCCTTATTAAAAGGAAAGTAATACACGCACTACCCCTGTCCTTAATTGACATATTTCCATATTATGAAATGGAAAAGTTGGCTGATAAAACTCCGAACCAGTCAACAAAGCATTTTTATCCTGGCAATAGATAAAAGCCTGCTGCGTTTCCACTAAGTAGAATCAAAGCCAAGTTGCATTCTTTCAGACAGAAGCTTCATTCAAAGCTGAATTCCTCAAAACTTCCAATAGCATCTACAAATAACTGGTTTTATGACTCGGATGTGTGACAATACGAGTGAGACACCAGTGAAGCAGCCATACTGTCGGTGTCTGTCTCGTTCTCAGCGTGAGATCTCACTCTCAGCTCGGCCCATATGTGATAATCGTCTGTCTGACAGAATCAGATCGCTCTCAAATGGGCAGATAAGCAGCACTGAGACAAACCCTGGAGATGCAGATCTATGGATGTTTCAGAACTAGATTGTCTTTTGCGTGAGATTGTGAGATCATTTTTTTAATTCTTTAGTTTAGCTGCATGTAAATGTCAAACAGTGTTTCTGGAGTAAACTAAATGACCTCACTGCAGTTCCATAAAGTAATTTGCTGAATAACAGCTGTTAATTTATCTCAGGAGGAACATATGGTCACGATGTCCTGCTGACTATTGATGCACTGTTTGTTTTTATGAATTTAAATGTTTTTAACACCAGATTGAGTTTAAAAAAACTGAATGCCTTTTAAATAAGTAAATAAATTTGATTGCTTTATTTGTTTAATGTTCATAATAGGGTACAGTGTATCATCTGTTCCTCCTTTATGATTATTTTACATTTTTGGGGATTTATAGTTTTTCAGATCACAACAGCTGTGTTTTACATAAGAAATATAATTATTATTTAAAATACACTTGCTATCTGCTGTGTTTGCTAATATTATGAAAGCCAAGAAGATTACCTTGATCCAACAGCGCAGTGCAATAAAATCAAAACAAAATATTTCTTGTGTCAGCAATGTTCATAATAAAATCAAACGCAGAATCATGAACTACACGTGCAAAACATTTGTGCATGAGGACTTTGAAAAGTGTCATCCAGCTGATAGACGACACATATTCAGTATTTTCCTAAATGCACATTTGAATTATGCTTTGTGAATCAGAAAATGCACTGAAATAACATCTCATTCACTTCATGGTCCTTTTACTTTCAAAAGTTGCAGTCGTTACCACCTGCTGCCACCAGGGGTCACCACAGTTTGGATTTCCCTTGTGGAATCTCTCAATCACTTTTGGACAGGGTTCAGTAATTCATGTGTCTCATTCATGTTTAACAGCAGGTTTACCACACAGTTTAGTTACTGCAACGACTGAACCACGTTCTGAGACTTGATGCTGGTCATAATGTTTTATTCAGGAAGCAAGATTGTTGTAAAACGTTGTGAGAGGCTTTTATTTTACAAAGGTTTTCAAAAATATTGTGAAATAGTGTTGCTTTTATTAATGTTATGTTAAAAATTATCAATTATTTGTCTGGACTCGTCTCTACAGAGGGAATTAAAAGCCTCTTGTAGTTTTGATCGAGCTTCAACACAACTTCATGTCAGGATCGACCTGCTCACCGCTCACATGCAGGAGGTGACAGGCAGTTAGGATGAAAACTACTGAGGATTCACAGGCTGCATGGCTCTAGCATCAAGTTAATGTGAAGTCTGCTGTGTTATATAATATAATAATATACATTTTAAAAAGAACAGACGGTTATATAGCTAATTACCCGTCCTGTCAAGTAGTCAGTTCAGAGTTTTAATTGGAATATCCCCATCTCTCTCTCTCTCTCATTCTCCCTCCCTCTCTCTCTCTCTGGGTGTGGTGCAGTCTGAGTCAGTGTCTACCTTCTGTGGTCGTCCTCTTGCCTTAAACATTAAATCTGAATTAGTCAGGCAGTTAGATTGATGCCTTTGGCAGGATGACAGATTTCTGTAGCAGAGCTGCACCATCTGCTGACTCCTCGTAGTAATATCATCTTGATTTGATTTACCTCAGATTCACTTCAACCGATGGCTTAGATAAAGCTGGACTATGAAAGTATTTATTTGATGGATTGAAGCATATATGTTTTTTTTTATGTTTGTTTTTGATTACAGTCAGTCCATCCTGTGGGCTTATAATAAGTCCTCAGATTTGAGAGCATATGGTGGCTGTTCAGAGTCAAACTCCTGCATCTCAATTCATTTCAAAGCGAATTTTCCAAACCGGCAGGGTTGGAAAAAGTAAAAGTGCGGCAACTACCTTTTATCTTATTGATCAATTAATTTGATTATTTTCTTATTTCAATTCTTAAAAATTCAATCACATTCAATCTGATTTATTCATACAGCAGGTTAAAAACAACAGGAGTTCAGAAGTGCTTTTCAAACACAGCAAGTGGATAAATTGAAAATAAAAACAGTGTAAGAGGAAGAGGCAATAAACAACACACAAGGTAAAAGTAAATGAGGCGAGAAACGATAAATTAACGGAACCACAAAATAGAATCGGACTGAATTAAAAGCAAGATTAAAAAGGACGGATTTTAAATTATATTATATCATAATTACCAAAAGAATAAAAATACCTAAGGTGGGATGGGAGGTTATTCCAGAGTTTAGGAGCAGCCACAGAGAAAAGCTTGGTCTGAATCCTTTCAATGAAAGGATTTGATGTGAGGGGAGACCTAAGTGACCGGGGGGCAGGATATGGGATCTGGAGATCATTGATCTAATGAGGGGGACATTTGTTTTGTCTGCCAACAGTCAAAAACACACAAATATTACATTTGTTGTCATTCAGGATAAAGAAAAGCAGCAAATCCTCTCATTTGAGATGCTGAAAACGCTCAGTCATCACCTAGTGGCACCTGAGCAGATCTTCCTGGCTCATTCACAGTTATATTGCAGCATGAACTGATTTCTAGATTCGATTTATCTTGTGTGTGGCGGCGGTAGATTGTTTCTATCAGTTCACATTCAACCATTAGGCTTTCATTTCAGGCTCCTCCTCCTCCATCGCCTTGAAGCTCACGTTCATATTAAATCATTTAAATCCTGTTTCTGCTCTAATCACGTGCTCTCCTCTCCCAGGTGGCAGGGGGCATCGTGATGGCGGTGGGTGTCTGGACCTTGGTGGAGAAGAGCGACTACATCAGCCTCCTCTCCTCCAAGACCTACGCCGCCTCCGCCTACATACTGGTCCTGGCTGGAGCCATCGTCATGGTAACAGGCGTGCTGGGCTGCTGCGCCACCTTCAAGGAGGAGAGGAGGCTGCTGCGAGTGGTAAGACATCACGTCAGGGTGGAGGGATCCCAGTGTGTGTGTGAAACCTAACCGAAACCAGAACCAGACATAGTGGGAATCATTTGTAAGCTCATAGACTCGGGTTAGATGTGTGATCAGCTGTTGTTGGGGTGAAAAGACAGATATATCAGTTTTTAGTAATAGCTATTACGTTTGTCAGCGTTGGCATTAATTAGTCTTGCTTGAATCATTTTTTTAAACATGCAGCTTAACCTCAGTTAATTTAATATTACTGGGGAATGGTCTTTTCTGAAATGTCAGTCAGGAAATTTCTGTTTCTGCATCACAAAGGCTTCTTATTTATAAGATAAGATAGAGATAAGATACATTTATTGATCCCAAACACATGCACAGTCACACTACATGCAGATGAGGGAAATTTGTCCTCTGCTTTTGACCCATCTGGTGAACATAGCAGGGCAGTGGGCAGCCATGCACGGCGCCCGGGGAGCAAGGTGCCTTGCTCAGGGGCCCTTAGACAGTGGGGGTAGGGAGAGTCCTCTTTGGACTTTTCAAACAGATCCAGGGTTTGCACATCCAGGTATTTTTTTTTTTATTGTCACTGCGAGGAGTCGAACTACCGTAGTCCAATTTTTCCGCCACTAGTCCACCGCCTCTCCTGCCTGTTATACAGTTTAACATATCACACTAGGTTGTAAACTCCCAATTGTTATGCCCCTATTTTCCCTCCAGCCTCTTTTTCACATATGGTGATAACAGGAGAGACACAAAATGTCACTGAGTTCATTCAGGATGTTCTTCAGGAGGATGCTCATTCATTTATTTGTTCACTGAGGTCATTCTTGGCTTAGATAAGCCTCCTGTGGACAGGTGTTGTAAACTAGCATTTATGCTAATACACTGTAAACAATGCATCTGGTTCGTCCAATGACATTGTCATGTCCATGTCCAAATAAAATCTACTACTACTACTTAGGAACGGATTTAGTTTAAGCCAAAAAGTAAATGTGGACAATACACGACATTCAGAAATAATGAGTTTGTTAGAAGGACATTTTGGTGCCAGACGCACAGGTGCTGAGAAACAATACAGGCCAAGGCTGCCGTCAGACAAAACACCAACTTCACAGGAGACGGCACGTCTCTCATTTTGATTTGACACATGCTGAACACAGACAGAGCTCATGTTGATCCAGCAGAGACACCTGCATGGCAGCTCAAAATACAAACACACACACAGACAGGAACAGTACACACACAAACACAGCTCTCTGGCCTTCAAGCACACATTTCAACATGTTGAATTTATACAGGAACATCACTGTTGGCACCACTCAAATGTTTCTGCCTCACAAGCTTTGCCAGATCATGCGTCATCTTTGCCATTATCCAGTTTTCAGCGGAATCCAGAAGAATTCGGCTCAGCTAGATATTTTCAGCTTGAGAAAAGGCAGCTGTTAAAACACGGCCAGAACCCACAGTCACACTTTTGTAAAATGTAGATTCCATTAAGATTAGTAAGCAGGTTCTAGAGAACAATGGGTTTAGACATTTCTGTACACGCAAAATTAATGCCACATTTAATTACCTTTTCTCCTCTAAAAAAACAAAATCGTCTTTTATTTGCTGGGAGGCGAAGGTCGGCCAAATACTACATTCACATGTGTGAGCATGATCGTAATCGCCTAAAACTTGGAACGTGTATTGTTAAGTGCCCAATAAACCGCAATGTTGAATTTTGTGCGATTTGAATGACCGATACTTTTAGAATTTTGAATATTTGCGATACATCAATGTAAATGATGTCGATCATTACAACACTGCATTCACAAACTTCCAAACAGGCAGGTTTAGAATGACCACTGCACTATACAATATAAAAAGCTAGCATTGTCTGGTTGGGGTATACTGTACATGTAGGGTATCTGACTGTACCATCAGTATTCCACATTTTTGATGAGAGATAATCTTCACAGACAGTCGTGAATATGTATTTGCTTATATACTGTAATACAACTTGCATGAAAAGTCTGCTTTGTAATTTTAGGGGAATATAGAGTTTAAAAGAAAAGCTGGGATGCTGAGGCTGACGGCAGATTCTCCGGGCAGCAGTCTTTAAAACATAATTGAAAGGTCTATAGCTCGCTGCTCTGTAACATCTCACTTTGTCCAGATTATTTGATTTGTGACTCAGCAGTTGTGTGTAAATGGAGACGTAGGCACCACCTCCTCTCCTCTGTGTTGTGCAGTAGATTTGAAACGCTCCGCGCATCCTGAAGAGCTGAGATGAGGGCGATGAATCACAGTGAAGGAATGAACTTGTCAGCAAGGAGAGATGCTATCGAGATTGTTAAAGAGGGCAAACATAAGGGCGGAGGAAGAGGGGGGGTAGATTAATTGTTTTCCTGTATGTGTTGAGTGCCTGGTAACTGCTGGAACTTCTCGAGGGAGCAGCGGTGATTGGCAACAGTGTCCCGTAACCAGAAGGTCAAGAAATCCCACCACAAAATAAAGCTGATGCGGCCGTGAGGTGGAAATAAACTCTGTGCAGCTGTTTGTTGATTAAAGGGAAGGACGTATCACACTTTGTATCAGAGATGATCTGCACACGGTGTGAGAGGTCGGATAGACAAAGAAAGAGAAGAGGAAACTCTCCCACTGGAAGAGAGAGAGAGAGGGGGGGTGTGGTGTGTGTCTGCTTTGTAGAAAAGCGACAGAACAGCGTAATTGACCGGGGGAAAGGAGGGAGAGAGTTTTTCCCTTCCAAATGACAAAGAGCCAAATGGAAAACAGTCCTAACAGGGGCTGGATCCACCTGTGGAGAAACTGACTTCATGCAGTCGGACCGGATGTGTTGGACGAAGCGAGTCTGAGACGAGTTTGTCTCAGGCCGTGCTTTGCCTTTTCTCTCTCTAGTTCTTACTCTCTCTCTCTCTCTCTCTCTCTCTCTCTCTCTCTCTCTCTCTCTCTCTCTCTCTACATATCTTTTGCTTCCTCTCTTCAGCTGAAATGTTATGTTTTTATATATATTTCCCTCGGCTAGAAATTGATAAATAATTACAGAAATTTAACTTTTTAGGTTTTTTATTTAGAGCAGGGCTGCACCCCCCAAAAGGAATGTCAACAGTTTTTAGTTTGGTCCAATCATAGACCATAAATAAAGATAGACAAAATGTATTCACTTCCTCTCTCTGCTAACTTAATGTTGAACTTGAACAAACATTAGCCTGATAAGAAAAAACTCAAATTTATTTGATGTGCATTCTGACTTTTTAATTTAGCACATGTCCCATCCATTAACAGGGTGCATGATTTAGGTGTTCATTGAGATAGTTTGGCTTTCCCTCTGGGGAGCAGTCATGTTTATTCAGGCTTAATAAAGTATTCATTTTAAATGGATGAATAAAATACAGAAAAGCACCACAACTTGATTGTAAGGAATAAACTCAATGCAACATTTAAGGACAAATACTGTCTAACAAAGTCTGTGCCTGTTTTTTCCCATTTAATGAATTTAGTTTGCTCTTATTTAACTGTATTAGTTTCCTCTGTCTCTTTGCCCTGGATCGTATTCTTCTGAGGCACCAGGCTGGCAGACCTGCAAGCCGAGGCAAAGGTTAGAGCGATCGCTGCTTCGTGGCTCCCTGCTGTCATGCTGGGCCGCCCGCAGCCGGTCTGCTCTTCAGCCCGATGAGTCTTTCATGACTTCTCTTATGACCGTTGCTCATGAACCCCGAGCGTTTATTCAGCAGTACAGTTATTTGAGGACAATCTTTCCCGATTCAACAAGGAGTGAGACAAAAAGCTCTGCTCAGTGTTTGTGTGAAGAAAGATATTTACCAAGTTTACTGCTCATTGATTTCTACATGGTGATGACGAACAACTAATACCAGGTTGAGGATGTTTGTGTCTGTGTGCAGCTGTGAAGAGAAGTAAACTCACCTGTGGGTTTCTTGTTTGAATGCATGGTGAATCTTCAGTTGAGATTATGGCCACGGATCACCTGTCGTCGAAGCTGCAAGACATTGTAGAAGATGGACAACATTTTATTGAACTTTTGTTTATCAAGAGAAGGTACATCGAGCTGGAGAATCTCTTTTTCTAAGAAGAACCAGGCCAGAACACAAAAGCAAAGAGCTGCAGACGGAAAACACAAAAAAGACTAAATTAAAAAGAGGATTAGGACATTTCAAGATTTTCCACTTTGTAGTAGGCCAAGTTAATAACAATAACATCTTCAGGAATCTTTAACTTGTGGTTTTAAAGAATTTAAAGATGATTTCTTTGAGATTCAAGTCCTTCTCCAGCATCTTACATACGGCAGGTGCAGAATACACAAAAGCCCTTCTGCCAATTTCTGCACAGGCATTTGGGATGAAAATAGATTTTCTGCATTATGCAAATACTGTATATAGGTATAATGGGAGCAGACCCAGAGAACTGAAGTCTGCGGTGGCTGAATGTCTGTGTGTGTATCCTCGTCCTCTTTAGGACCTTTTCCATCTTTTAGGGTTTGGGTTGCAATAAGGTTAGGATAAGGGTTAGGGATTTAGATGTGATGGTTAAAATAGAAGAATAATAATGTATATGTGTGTGTGTGTGTGTAATAGGGAGAGTACAAAAAGCTGCAGAGCCTTAGTGCGGTGCTGTCACAGACTTGTACTTACCCAGTGGACCTTGTTTGTGGTGTGATATATCTTTGTTGAAACTTGTGCACTGGCTCCGTTTCAGCGTTGTAAATCTTGTGTGTTGTTTTCTACTTGCTTCCTCTTTCTTCTTATATTTTACACCTTGGTTATTTAGCTATGTGTGCTTTGGAAGAGAAAGTGGTTGTGTCAGGGGGACCCACAGACCAAAGAGCCTGTTACCAACAGAGAGGAAATCATGACTCAAATTTGAAGAGTAGCTTTCCGGCCATGATTGCATAACTGCAGAGGTTTGTGAGTTCACATTGTGGAGGCTGCAGAGGCAAGAATGCAACAAGCCTAAAGGCCAAGTTACACTTTGTCACAGGTTGTAATGTCCAATATTGTTGTGAATGTAGAGGCCATTTTGGAGCTAATTCTATGCAGGACACCAAATAGATTCAAAGGTATCATTGTTGTGGTTTTGGTCGCTTGAAGGAACTTTCACTTAATGGACAGGTGTTGCTAGATCGAGCAGTATAGTGAAAGCACAGGGTCATCAAACATAAAAGCTAGTTTTAGTATCACAAGAAGTACATTTTGGGATCTTTGTGTCCTTCCTCTGCTGTCAAGCTTCTCGTCAAACCTTCAACACGTCGTCACAAAGCATCGGAGTCCACTCAGCATTCAGACCCAGAAGCCACTCAGAGATCTAATCAGACCAAGCGATCAAATCAAAGACCACGTCCACGTTACCGGGCACATTTTCACCCTCTGATAGCAGCCGGCCAGAGGAGTTTGGGTCAAGGTTTTTGTGCGATTAAAATCTCTTCTCTTCTTCAGCTCTGATAAAAACTTAAGGCCAATGTATGCTTCTGCGTTTTGACGGACACGGACAGATAGGACCGCCCTCTCCAACGTGGAACGCCCTCTCCGTGCCTCTCCAAGGCTCCTCGGAGAGCTTTTCGTGCCGCGCTCATTTTTCTAACTATACGTCGAAATGACGGACAGCCCACGGATAGCACTTGGCTGTGATTGGTCCGCTAACGCCAGCATTTCGGAATGGAAACTTCCTGTTCCATTCCCTACATCACAATAAACCAAAATCACAACTACGACTCTATGATTAATGTGACAAGTGTGTCCGACTGACGGTGGCTGGTTAGAGCACTTACAGCATGTGTGTACGGTCACATACGGTTATAACGAACTTTGATAACGGGGGTAGCGGGCTAGCCACCATGCTAACTGCGGTGGGAACAGCGCAAAAACCCGCTGACTTTAATCCCACGGCTGTCATGACACTGTTTCTCAAACACCGTCAGGTTAGAAGCAAACACTTGGTAGTAGTTAGTATCGGCTGTCCGTGCTGACTGTGTGTGGAAGCTGGGGGAAGCTAGCTGCCTCCGTGTAGCTTCAAGCTGTTGCAGCTGTTGAATTAGCAACGCGTTTGGAAACAAGACCGGGGAACCGCTGCGCTAAGACACGATAACAAAAGCATTTTGACCCGCTGGGTGTCACTTTATTCAGCAAAAACTGTCGCGTCATCAACATCCTGTTTCTGTTACCATCGTTCCCTGTGTGTGAGGAGCCGGGAGGACGTAAATAAACCAGCGTGGACTTCTTCTATATACCTCATTAGGTAGGCTTCTCTATGCTCGAATTCAGTGGCGCCATCTACTGATCTGGCGGTGAATTGTTTTCACAACAAAAAGGCTCGTAGAACTATAAATCAAAAAGGGTCCGTCCGATCCGTCCGTCCGTCATTCCGAAACGGACTCGGAGAAGCATACTGAGGCCTTTAGGCTTGAAAAACTGACCTTCCCTCTAACTCCTCTGAGTCTGGTCACGAATCAGACACCGACCATTAGCAAACATCCCTTAGAGGCACAGCGGGTGAGATGTGCCCCTGAGCACTTACTGAAAGTTTTTTTTTTAATTTTCAGGATTTAAGAGTTAAGTTTAAGAGTTTCATGGCATTTTTTTAAGGCTCTACTTGGTGCAGTTGTATTTGACTACATCAGAAACATGTGTGGGGTTTAATTAATATACAAAGTTGTACAACTTTCTTTTTTGACAACTTGTAAGTTCACAATTCTGCATCTTTCAATATTTAAAGTTAAACAACATTTGAATTCTCTTAATTCTCTTCTCTTATGCTCATTGATTTAACATGTTTCACGTCTGCCTCATGCGAACCTTGGACGTTTACATCGTTTAATTCTCCAGTTGCAGCTTTGACACAATCTCATCACCCGTAGCTGCCGTCTTGTTTATATTTAGTTCAAACTACCTTGTCTTTAAAAGCTGTTTCATCTGTTTCCTCACATGAAGAATCCAGTGACTGTATTTTCTCTACTCTGTTGTTCCCCTTGTCCACAGTACTTTGTCCTGCTGCTGTGTATCTTCCTGTTGGAGATCCTGGCCGGCGTCCTGGCGTACATCTACTACCAGCAGGTAACCCCCCCCCCCCAAACCCCGGTCCCATTGAAGAAATAATATATATTTAATGTACTGTACAATGCATCATGATACATTTGAAAAGCCCAATTTACAATCTGACACAAAGGATTTATCGTGTGTGAATCTCAAAGGTAATGTTACTATGTCCACTGCTGATGCACTAAATCAACAGAGCATCCTCCACTAATATTTCATGTTACCTAATCTGAGCGCGTAGCTGAAAGTGTTGTAATAAAACACACACAACACTTCAGTTCCCACGTGGCGATGGCATGTAAATTTAACTGAGACAAAACGAGCATGACAAATGAGATCTCAGGGAGGAAATATGAGACGGCACATTAAAAATACAAATATCAGACCGGCAAGATTACTCGTGCTACATTTAGTCCAAATGGAATGAAAAAAAATGCCTCCAGTTGTTCACATAACAAGGCTGAATGCACAGTGTCACATTCGTTTAAAAACATTTTTTGAGTTGTTTCAACTGGTGTAGTCGGACAGAGCTGCTCTCTCTCACCATAGAAAGAAAGAATAGGAAACTCTAGTGACACAGGTTAATGATTTAAAAGGGATACAACTATGCATGTGATTCTTTTCTAAGTCACTGTAGTTTAATGTCAAAGCAGAACTAAGCCTGTCAACCTCCCTCGGCACAGTTCAGCTGTTTTGCTGCTACATTCACATTTTCACTTCTACAGGCTGCACTGCAAGCTGCTGCAAATCAGGCCTTTATTCCTTGTGCAATATTAACTTGACATCGCTCTCCACCAGTACACGGTCCCTCCCTGAGTATGGTACTAAAGCCTGGTGTGCCTGTAGATGTGGCAACGGGACTTCTGTCAGTCTGGTGGTGCAGTGATATCATTATAACTGCCTCATTCATAAAACTGTGAACACGAGCAGTCGCTGAACTCCACAGCTCCTGTCCTGCTTCCTAAATCTGTCTCTCCTTTACTCGCTTCCGAAGAGTGCTGCTAAAAATCTCTTCACGCCACTCCTCTTCCTCCTCTTCCTCCTCTTATTATTTCTCTTTCTCTACTGGTAAGTTTAGGAAAACTGTGAATTTGCATTTTTCCCAGATGCCAAAAACCTCATGGAACTTAGCTGCTTGTAACTCCCCAACAAACACTTATTCACAATTAACAAGCTGCTGATTCTTCACGGGGGGGGGGGGGGCTGTTCAGTCGATGTCAGACAGATCTTCATGTTACAACCTCCTCAACCTTTTATAAAGGAAAGTGATGGCAGCAGTAGTCAACACCTGCTCATGCAAACATCTCAGTGTTGCCTCCTTCAGGCAAAGTGAGCAATAATTGTTGCACTTTTTCTACAAGCAGCCAATAAGTGCTCCACCAATTTTTTTTTTGTAGCTGCTGACTTGCATATGAGAGGCTTCACATCAAAATCATCATAATATTTAAAGTATTTATAAACATTTGCATATTTGCGTTGTAGAAGCCTCTAGTGGACAAAAAAAAAAAAAGAAACATTAGTTTTGGATTGCAAAATACCAAATGTTAATGCAACTGTGACACAAACCTTCTCTATCTGCACTCATAGCTCTCTATCTCTCAGAGGATGGGGCGATGGCTAGAAGAGGGAACAGCAGAAGTGGCCACTTAATCTAGGGTGTGTGACATTATCCCTCCTTCAAATCGCCTTCCTGATTATAAACTGATCTGGAATCTGTTTCAGCCTCCTCCACTAAAACAACCTAGCTCCTTAAGGATTCTGGATTCTGCCTCTTTGTTTCTTCTCCTTGCACCGGGCATGATTACACCAGTTATGAAAAAGAAAAATCCTGCAGGTGCATCAGTCATAATCTTCAGGTGGTACCTGTGTCCAATCGGCAGATGCTGCTACCTTCCTTTGCCTCTAGATGGCGCACGCTGACCTGTCGTCACACACACTTGTGAACTGCTGCTGCTACTTTCTGGATAATGGACGA
The DNA here is from genome assembly GCF_947347685.1 of Pleuronectes platessa. Lineage (NCBI taxonomy): Eukaryota > Metazoa > Chordata > Actinopteri > Pleuronectiformes > Pleuronectidae > Pleuronectes > Pleuronectes platessa. Next base: position 28,141,827 of record NC_070626.1, read on the forward strand.
TCTGCAGATCTGTGTGTCTCTGCAGCTGAAAGATACTGGCCTGATAATTTTTTATAGCGATGTAATCAGCACCATAATGGAGGCTCGAACTCGTATATGCTTTTATTTCTGTTGGGGTAATGCAGAGGTAATGATGACTACTCCGCTGCAGAAACTGTCAACAGGTGAAATAAAAACCTTAACTCTGCCTCCTCCTCCCTTCTCATCTCTCTCCGTCCTCCATTCCCTCTCTTCATAATTCATTCCCTTGATATCTCCTTCCAGCCTCGATTTACAGTGGTTCCCCAGCTGGTTTGTTGCCATGGAAACTGAGGCCCCCCCCAGACCTCCCACTCCTCCAGTGAGCGTTGTCTGCCACTGGTCTGGAGAAAAAACAAAAAAAAACCACAGTCTTGTTCTGTCTTCGCCCCGGTTTGGTCCTCGTCTCCACCTCAGAGCTGGTGTCCAATGACGTCCTGTGTCACATGAATCTCATCAGTAGAAATATCAACAGTTGCCACTCACACATCACTGATGGTCGTGTTCTTTTTGGGGTTGCTACAACGGCTGCTGATGCATTGTTCTGTGTCTCAACAGTTGAACGAGGAGCTGAAGCAGAACCTGAGGGAGACCATGACCCAGAAATATCAACAGAAGTCCCACGAAGGCATCACCAGGGCTGTGGACAAGCTGCAGCAGGAGGTGCGTGTCTGGAGGGTCCTTTAACTGCATATTAGACGACAACTGATATTTGTTCTTTACAGTAAACCTCTTTGACCCAAAAGCAAACTGGACGTTTTTAGGCCTCCACAGCTTTGTATTCTGAATTAACCTGAGCGTCTTATCAAAGTCACGTGGACCCAAATGGGGCTTGTTCACTGGAAACCTATCATCCCATCAGATTAGAGATTTGATGATGGGGTGAGTCAAAACAAATCCCATTGTCGTCCCTCTGACTTCAGCCCAGCTTAAAGGACTTTTCTGTTCTCTGCTGTATTTTCCATCCCTTTGGCTCACACAGGTCGACAGCACACAGAGAAAAATTGATAAACCTGAGGTGTAGTTGGTTTATATTTAATGCTCGGGTTTCCGAGTTTGAAAAGCCCCCGGCTATCAGATGTCGGCATTTATTTTTTATACTTTTTCTTTTTTATACTGTTGTTAACTTTTTGTTCTGGAGCATTTCCAGCCATTTGTTTGGACTTTCTGCACTTTCACTTTTAAAGGAATAGTTAAACTTTTTATCTAAAAAAAGCTTTTTCACTTTCCTGACAATTTCCTGTCGGTGAGAGGATCTTTAGCCTCCTTTCTTTCCTGCAGCCAATTATCTTATCTTATCAAATTGACTGGAAGCAGCTCTTCTAGCTCTAAAGTGCACCAATCTAAACACGCAAACTTGCACTTATACAAGTTAAAATGGGATTTTCTTTGATTTAGTAAAATATAGTTGTTGGTACAAAACTGTTTTCTAATGTTTCGTGGTTTTTCTTTCGACTCTTCCAACTACCTGTGAAGCTAAAATATGTTTGCCCCTCGTCTTCCGTGTCAGTTCAAGTGCTGTGGGAGCAACAGTTCATCCGACTGGGCCGCGAGCATCTGGATCCGCTCCGGAGAATCCAACCACAGGGAGGTGCCTGACAGCTGCTGCAAGACTCAAACTGAGTTTTGTGGCCGCAGGAGCCACCCGTCCAACATCTACAAGGTGGAGGTGAGAGGATGAGGAGTGATGAAGAGTGATGCTGGGTGTAGGCGTGGTTGAGATTCCAGCAGCTCACCTGTATTTCTGTCGTGTCTCCGAGTCTTAGAATAGACTTCTTGTTGGTGTCAGAGGGAATAAAGGAAAAAGATACATATGTGAGGTGTATACAGAGCATTTGTTTGCAGTGAGACTCCAACATGAAGTGAGACTTTGCTTTTCATTTAGGGCGGCTGCATCACTCAACTGGAGAAATTCATCCTGGACCACCTGAAGATCATTGGAGCGGTCGGTGTCGGGATTGCCTGCGTACAGGTGAGCAAAGAGCAATCTCCACCTTTTCCATCACGTAAACAGAGACTGAATGAATGCACAGTGCATCCGGTGAGACTGCAGGTTTTCTGTTAAATTGTGTTTTCCTTCCTTCCTCCTTCACTCCAATCCCCAGATCATCGGGATGGTGTTCACATGCTGCCTATATCGAAGTCTAAAGGCAGAGCCCTACTGAGAAGCGAGAGAAGAGAAGTGTGCGGGTGACGGAGGTAACTGCATCACCGCGTGCCACACTCTCAGAGCCCATAGCTTCTTTTCTTTGCCGTGGACTCAGGGGGAGGAGACGTCTGGCCATCGTACATCAGAAGATCTCATCTCGGTAAACAAAGGGTGGAAGAACACTACAAGGTTTCTTTAGGTAATTAGGCACTTAGATTAATGTCTCTGCTCCACATTGAAGACACAAGCGCTGTGAGGAAAAAGCTTCTGAGAGAAACTGATGAGAATCACAACACAAATTGTGTAACTCAGTGTGTAAAAACATTGTAGTTTTCTTCCACTCTGATTCCCTTGATGTACTTTGATATGTGTGGGTCTAGTGTGACACCAGAGAGAGTGGGGGGGTGTAAAGAGCATCGGAGTTAAACTGGCACTTTGCAGAAATTATTAATCCTGGTCACAGCAGCAAGTTTCAACAACCCCTCATCACGGGTCTTCTTCTACTGAAACCTTTAGTTTTCACAGAAACTCAAGCATTTGATATCTGTGTTTTCGATCGCGGCCTTTTTAAACTTTTTAATTGTTAGATTTTATACTTTGTAAATGATGATTTTCTCCTGAACACCTGATGTGCTTTCTTAGGAACGATTATTTCCCGTTTGATGCCTTATAATTGTTCAGTGTCACGTCAGTGTATCGTCTTGTTTTACACTAACCTATCACGATTGTCTGAGAATGTTCAGGTTCTAAAGTTGGTGCCATTTTCTCTATTGCTTCTGTGTTATTGAAGTGATATTGTTATTGTGTCAATGACACAAACAAGCAGTGCCACTGATATCGCTCATTAGAAAGTTCCTCATGTTTGTGTTTTTACCTTTGTTTCTTACACGAGGGGGTTTATGCCAAAGTTGTGGACTGTAACTTGTTGTGAGGACCTACTGTTGCTCTTCCAGCCTTATTCACTTATCTACTGATGCCTCTCGGTTTTAGATTGTTTTTCCTAAATGAAGATTTAGTTCACTTTCCAATAGACCATGAATATGTATTATTTTGTATTTAACAAGACACGTGTTAGTAGACGAGTTTCTCACTGTTAGTAAAATGATCTTATCCCGTGTGCCTCAAAGACGACATTAAATTAATCTGCTGTATCTCTGTGTCTTTGTGATAATCCAGGGATTTATTTTACTCTGAATAAACATCAGTCAACACTTCCCACTTCACTCTGCTGTGCTTCTTTCCCAGCTGTCGAGCAGACGTCACCAAACGAGAGGCAGCAGCGTTTTCAGGGTTTTTAAATAACTCTAAACGGAAGCGCTGCACAAACGCTGAGCGACGCCTTTACCCCCCCCAGGCCGGGTCATCCCAAAACACTGCCAAAATAAAACCATTATTGTGTTAAAACAAAACCATGTGCCTGTAACCAGTGGCCCTGACACAATTGGCACCAGCTTACAGGTGCATTAGTGTATTAATCCAAACCTCAATTCACTAATGTTACTGTAGTGGTTTGAAGGTGGCATGTGAGCAGCTGCTGCTCGAGTCTCTCACCTGGACCTGTGACCTGTGACCTGAGTTGCTCTGCTGCGGGGTAGGAGGCTACAGCTCATTTGACAACCCCCCCACAACCCCCCGCCCGCCTCTGTATTGTCGAGAGTGACTGTGCATCAGCGTCATTGTGTAACTGCAGCAGTTACCGAGTGCAAACACAGGGAGGCAGCACCTGTCAGGCTTTCACCAGCACTACAGCACTCTGTTGAAAACAGCTGGTCAGAGTGTGTGCAAAACACCCAGAGGCTGTGGAGGATCCCCCCCCCCCCCCCCCCCCCCAAACACATTCACACCTCACTCTCAGCAAGGCCCAAAAGCTTCAGCATGTGTTGTTGAGTACGAAACATACAATTGATCCATCAGAAGATCTGCTTCTCAGTGTGCTCTGTAGCGAGCGAGAGGAAACTCAACCAGCAGCCGGTCGGCTCACAGACTAATTGGTTTCCATTGGGAATGCTAACAATGTGAATTAAGCCATTTCTCAGTGTGTGGAGCTGCCGGTGTAAAACCAGTCCCCCCCCCCCCCCCCTTTGTGTAGCAGTGGTGGAACCATGCGACAGAAATCAGCGTGTTCTGTCATGGCAGCCCTTGAAGCTGCTCTCACCAGCACACCTTGTAAAAGCTGAGTCATCCCTGGTCAGATGAGCGGGTGAGAGAGGTTCTTCTTTTCTCTCATCCAACATTTATCATTTCCATTAGAGTGAAAGTAGTTCAACACGTGGTCATTTAACGGGGCCCTTTTCAAAAGGAGCAGACATCTGTGGAACGCAACTCCTTTAACCTTCTCTCGACGCGGCCGAGTGTGAATCTAAACGCACAACAGAAATCCTGACAGGCCTCCGAACAACCGGTGTGTCCCCAGCAATTTCTCCTTCCTAAAAACAAACCATAATAACACTCCCTGCTCCTCCTCCTCCTCCTCCAGCCGCGCAGGCCTCCCTGTGTTGGGCTCGCTCACTGTGACAGCTCACATCCCGCCTAACACCAGGGGTATGTTAATAATGCCGGTGCGTGACATTTCCAAAATATCTCCTCCAATACTCAGTAAGCAGTTGTCCATTCGGTGCACATGTCAGCCGCTGCACCTTGGCCTGTTGGGCCCATCCAGCTGAGAGGTTTGCTATTTTCAGTCTGTGTGTGTCTGTGTTTGTGTTGGTGTGTGTGTTTGTTTGGAGAAGGGGGGGGGTGTACACTCTTTACCTTAAACCTTTTTTCCTGGGAGATGATGTGATTTCTGAGCCCGCGGGACGAGCAGACGGGAGAGAGCTTTGCCACAGATTGCAGCCGACGACAGGAGGAGGAACACGGAGGCATTCGTTCCCAGGGTCGCCCAAGGGCAAGGGAACCCAAGGGCAGGGGAACCCAAGGTCAGGGGAACCCAAGGGCAGGGGAACCCAAGGGCGCACGAGGCTGCGTCTAATTTTGGGCATAGTTGGTTTTATTTTTAACTCTAACTTTAACTCCTGAGGTTAAGAATTTGTTGTTTTCTGATTTGGTTTCCGTGTTCCATTTATCACGAGCTGAAGTGGCTCCTCCCCTTGGTTGAATATCAGTGATCAGGACCCCCCCCCCAAAGAGGTCTCCTGTGAGTTGATGGATAAGCTTTGGGTATTTTACCTTCGCAAAATTTCAAATGGATTAGTGGGAGTAGGGAAAATTATTCTTAACTGTCTTTCCACAATTAGAAATACAGAGCGTGTGAACAGAAAAACAGAAAACCAGTGCATCCACCATCAAAGCTGTTTAGCCACTCTAGATGTTTATTTTTTATAGTTTTATTTAAGTGTTTTTAATCGAGATGCACCATCAAATGGCAATTTTGGCAAGTTCATCTTTTTTTTTTTTATGTTGGATTGAATAATTCTTATTATATAATGAATGCATTCAAAAATGTATTCCTGTAAACTCATTAAATTATAGTTTTGAAATAGTTTTATTATAAATAATTGTGTAAATATTAAAAACCGTTGCAAGAAATAGTGTATGATGCTTTATTTCAGCTTTAGGCCCACAGTTGTCAGTTAACTATTTCCGTGACATTAAAGTTTATTCAATATTCAACCTTGAAAAAAATCACAAAGATAAAAAGTTAAAAACTACTGAGCAACATCTGTGTGTGAACTTCCCATAAAGAAAATTGGGTTATAAAGCACTGCAGGTGTTTGTGTGAATATGTTACACGGGGCTTTGAGGCAGTGCCTGTGATTTCCAGCCTGTTAATCCTGTGCTGCTGCTGCTGCAGGTGGAAACCGGAGGTCTCAACATAATCTGCTGTCATGTTTAGCCGCGTGCACGCTCCGCATCCCCGGACATCTCTGCTGCAGGCGGAGACGTCTCAGGTCATTTCATTTTCATTCAAGACCTGGGCTGTTTATGTTGTGTTCGGTGAGGAGGTGGAGGAGGTGGAGGGGGCTAACAAATGTAATCTTGAGTCTGTAGATGGCAGCAACACTCTTGGCCAATCAGTCTCAATAAAATGGGGGGGGGGGGGAAGTCTTTTGTCTTGGCTGTCGAGGGCTGCCAACTGAAATTGAAATTAATTGGAAAATCCAATATGATGGTGGGGAAAAAAAATGCACTGTAATCGTGAAATAAATCCAGTCGCTGCAAAGATGATTTATTTCACCGTCTGTCCCTTTGGGCACATACATATCTGCCTGAATGAATGCACGCCCACACTGTTGCTATAAACATGTGGATATCAGTGTGTTAAAATCACAAATCAAGCCTGAATCCATCACCACAGAGTCACAGCTTCAGCTTCATCCACGTGCTGGTCAGGACTCTGGGTCAGGGATGAGCCACATTATTTAGCAGCAGAAGAAGAAGCTTCCTAAATCCTCACATCTAATCTGCTGCACACGTCTGATTGCGTTTGACTGTTTTTACACATTTATCATCAGTGTTTGTTAAGTGCTGAGGTCACTTGTTTTTTTAAGGGTGAGTGTGTGTGGAGGGGAGGGTGTTGATGACATAAGTCATTTGCGTTTCCCCTCCACTTGGAGAGGGACGGGCTCAGCCGAGTGAGAGACTTTGAGCCCCGGCAGCTTTTCCAGCTCCGTTCAGACTAATACTGAACACTGAGCTGTGTGAAATAAAACCTCTCGCTGAGCTGCCTCCCAGATTTTACGAGATGTCACTTGCACATCTGTTGAAGAAAGGAGCCACTGCGAGGACGTGTGTCGGGGGGGGTGGGTGGGGGGGTGGAGCTGCCTTGAGCTGACAGGCGGCTCACATGTGGCTCTCATCCCTCTGCATGCAGGTACAGTATCAAACAGCACCTACATCACTCCCTCCGTCACTCACTTGCTCGCCCAGGCTCACTCCAGCCGTCGCTCGCTCCCTGAAGCGGAGCGGCCTCCAACATCTGGCTCTCCGTCCTTTTCCCCTTTTCTGGGTCACATCCCATGTAGGCAGAGGAGATTCTGAGTCCTGGGGTGGCCAGACGTCCTCCAAGGTGCTTTCACCAGCTGGCTGTAGGTCTGACTCCCCAGGGGTTGTGTTCTGTCTGTGTGAGGGGGGGGGGATTGGGGGGGTTATTACTTTGGGTGTGTGTGCCCCTCAGGGATGGAAGCAAGGTTGCAGCTGTAGATGTGGAATGAGGAGCCAGTGAGGCCCAAGTATTCAGTATTTCATTAAATAGATAAAGATTAGAAGTGTTTGAGGAGTAAAACTTTGTTTTGACTTCTGTTCTGTCCTATTTATCATCTTCATCACTGCACATCTTCATTTGAACCACCATATGGTAGGTTCAACTATGATTATGCATAATGTGTATGTATTATGGCGTAAATGCACTGGAGTCAGGGCCGGGTCTAGGCAGGGGCAAGAGGGGGCCTGGCCCCCTCAAATAAATGTTGTGCCCCCTCAAACTAAATAGGGTTAGGGTTAGGGTTAGGCACAATGCCCCCTCAAGATTTGTGGCTGCCCCCTCATACATGCCTGTCTAGACCCGGCCCTGAGAGTAGTAAGTATATATATATATATATATAATGTAGTTGAATGGAAGTATGAAGTGGTATTTAATGGATATACTGTCCTTTATTAACACAGTTAATAAGGTGTTTTAACATATTATAGCAGGTAACTTTCTACCACCTGTTTCAAGTGAATCAATACAATAAATATACAAAAAAACTGAATCTTCAATTGGTTGTGATTTATTAGAAAGTTTTTAATGCTATGTATTTTAATGAAAACTCCTTAAAAGCTTGTGGATGATCTCCAACATGTTTCGTCACAGACTCTAAAACAAGACTGGAAGTTACAGAGTTTTATGGTCATAGTTCAAAACAAGTCTCCTGGTGCACAGCACATGTGATGAATTATAAAAGCAATGAAAGGACAGAAAGATAAATGTTGATTAAAAAAAGACAAAAGACTTACCAGGTATATGAGAGCACTGAGCTTGTGCTCCGGTTATTTCACACTGGGGGTTGGTGAACTGTGAGGGTAGAAGCCGAGAGCTCTAATAGAACCACCACTGCTGGGACAGGAGCTGTTTTTCATCCTGGAAGTCCAAACTGCACAGTCTGTAACTTCCAGGAGTTAGAACAGGTGGTGGCTCGGCTGGGACGGATCTGTAATGATGTTGTGAGCCGGCCGCAGGCGTCACGAGGTCGAGATCCTTCACCGAGTTCACTATCCGCCTGAGAGCTTTACTGCTCTTTATGTGTATTTACAATTACAGCCTGCTTGAATTTATTACCGTGATAATGACAGGGCACTACTAAGCACATTTCCCTGTTTTGTGTGTGTGTGTGTGTCGGTTTTGTGTGCATATCTTTGCATGCAGTAATGTGCATTAGATTTCTTAATATTCTAAACGCTGCATGTGCACTTTAGATATCTTATTGATGGCGTCTCCACAGTGCCGGGGGTCAATGAACCTGATCAAAGCCACCAGGGACATTAAATGTACATTAAACCATTTTCAAAGTGGATAATAAAATGCTCATTGACATGCTCGGCTAAGGACACGAGGTGAGATGAGGTGTATAGATACGCTGTTTAATAAATCCCACTTACAATGAATAAAAATGTGAAGGTGAAATCGTAATTAAAGAGCAACCACAGGCCAAAAGAAATACGCACGTTCTATTGTGTTGTTAATGGAGAGCTCGTGCACCTGCACCCAGTGGGGGGGGGGGCTGGAGGAGGAGGAGGCTCATGCTGATTGCTGTTTGTGGCGAGGGGGGGGGGAATCCATAATTAAATTTATTGTTCATCACAACAAACACCAGTAAATAACATCTATAATCAGGTTACAGGTGTAGATGAGGGATGCTGTATGTATGTATTGTATGTAATGTATGTATTTATATAGTAATTATAAATTCATGTATTTATGTATTCATGTATATATGTACTTAATGTATGTATGCATGTAGTCAGGTATATATGTAGTAATAAATATATGTACACGTGTATTAATACTCAGTGGGACTGACTGTGTGGGCGGGAACTTCACATCCGTAAATAAACCTGCGTGGAAACCAGAGAAAAAAGACAAACTGTCAAACAACAGAACTTGGTTGAGAAACATCAACGTTTAAAGTTGTCTTCTGTATCAAAGTTATTTATTGGTTTCCATCAACTTAGAAAATTGTTCTCGGTTAAAAGTTGCTTCGGATATACAATTCGGCTTATTTTACTTTTCAATTTGGGGTGTAAGCACTTCTAATAACGTCCCCTTTGGTTGCTGATGTAGTTTTGGAGGTTTCTTATGGAACCATATGGTTTCCTACTGGATGAAACTGTGTATAGACTCTAGGGATGTAAAGGTGATTGTAATCTTGCACACATCTCATATTCATTTCAATGTAATACTTGTAAATATCATTTCACATTATCACACATTTCAATACAATTCTTCTCATTGTCAACTGCCACCATTCACATAACTGCCTCACTCAGTTTCACTCACTGTAAACCGTGAGATTATCGCCATGTTTTGATATTTATCAGATCGTTCTCGATATATTGTATAAGAACAGTCCATTTACTTTTCATTAAAAAAATATACTTTAATATTCATCGATGGATAGTTGGACAAATCCATATGACTTTCCTAGTTCATATACCCTGTGCAGTTAACATATGTAACGTCCATGTGGATGGTACACAATAATTAAGTGGATGTGCTCTTATTTATGATATTTTAGTTTTTTACAGAGCAAATTACTCCAAGTTCTTTTATGTACAACATAAACTAGACTGATTTTATTCACCAATTTCCGTCAGATGCTTCCAACAAAATCAAAACATCAACACAAATCACTTTAAATGTTATGACAAGTTGTCCATTAATCAAGTTCTTACTTACTCCAGTTATAACGATGTTGACAGTTTTAACAACGTTTAACAATGTGTTGAAATGGTGACAGCGGGACTTTGATCCTGGCTTTAATCTGTGCAGTCCTCAGTACATCACCTCAGTGTCTCACCTCCCTTCAGGACCCCCCCCCCCCCCCCCCCCCCCCCCCCGTTTCAGCCAGGAGCCTGACAGTGAATAATATTTCAGATTTTTTCTATTTTTTGTTGTTGTTTTTACTTTTTTCCTGCTGGAGAAGCTCGGAGCTGCTGATGGCCTGTGCCTCCGATCTCTGTTTGTTCCACTGATGGGAAAAGAGATGGAGGTGGAGGGGGTAGGGGTGCAGAGGGTGTGTGGGTGTGTGTGTGTGTGTGTGTGTGTGTGTGTGTGTGTGTGTGTGTGTGTGTGTCTCAGTTGGAGGTGGTGGTTGGTGTTTTGTGAGTTGCTAGGGCGTAACAAGGTCCACTACTATCTGTCACCGTCGACTCTGGGCCTGGCCGTCAGCTGCACTCACCTGCATCTCACCACCGTCCCACCAACACCCCCGAACCCGGAGACATTAACTTTACCAACAAAGAAAAACTAAGGAAATTGATTGACGAGCATTAGTTTTATTTTTTCTCTTTAAAGACAATTAAACCCAAGGATTTAATATTAAATTGAAGCTCTACACGCTATAACAATATGAAATGATCCAATGGACCACATGGACTGGGATTCTATTGATGTTTCATATGCTTTTGTTTGATAACAAAATTATACATGCTGCTAAGAATTGATTTGGACTAGAACTAGACAGATTAATCAGTTGGCCATGAACTTCAGCCGATAATGAGCCTTACACAAACATATCGGTATCAGCATTTATGTTATTTCTTTAATTCAAGTTCTCGATATTTGGATGTAATTTGTATTTTTGTTTCATTTTGTTATTTACAACACATTTTAGCTTTTTTACATTTATATTATAACCATGTGTTGATAACAAATAAGCATTTTTATTTATTAATTTTCTATGAACAGTTGTGTAATGGGAGTCTTTGCTGTCTGATGGTCTATAAAGGCCTTGGGTTGATTCTGCTGGTTGCTTGACCCTCACGTGGCAGCAGCTCGCAGCAATCCAGTCCTTCAAGATTCTCCAGCATCACAACTTAATTACTCTGCGCACACACATACAGTATACTCTATATACACACACACACACACACACACACACACACACACACACACACACACACACACACACAGTATACTATGTCCAAAGAAAGGAAAAGGGAGGAATGTGTTCGTATGAATAGATTTGTGGATCTTCTTCGTGTAAATAGCTAAAAATGAAGATGGGCAGAAGCACACACATTATATTCATGCACACAAACACACCCACACACCCACGTGTTCTCCCCTATAGCCAGGGCTTCCTCTCCACATGATTCATCTCTTTTGACACACTCAGGTCGTCGGCTCAACATGGCGCTGAATGAATGAATTCCCCGTCATGTGAAGTAAACGGCGATTCACCAGATCGGCCCAGGATGTCTTCGTCCAGCTGTCGGTTGCATTGAGGTTATGTAACTGAGGGACTGGAAGAGGACACGTATGTGAGTGCGTGGAGCTTGTGTGTGTGTGTGGGTTTGAGCTCAGTTCCTTTTTATTCACAACCGGGTTCTGACTTTGCTCTTTTGAGGATCATGGAGGTGACAGAGCGCTTCACAGAGAATCGCTTCCAAAGGTCATTATGAGTTATCCTCGCTCTCTCTGGGTTCTCTCTTCGATCGAGGAATAATAAATATCTTTACTGAAACGGCAAATCCTCATGAAACCTACAGATCCCACTGTGGCTCTTAGAGGTTCTAACAAACTCTCCCAGTGCTCAACCATCATGCTGCGTTCACAGACCCTTTGCCCCTGGTTCTTTGTGGTTCTATAATAACCCTTATGTATTGTACCTGAGGTCCGTAGTCTATTAGCAGAGGAGTTTGCACAGTTTCCGTCAAATAAGAATTTCTTTGGTTGATATTTAATCAAATTTAGTGGAAATGTTGCTTCATTTATTTCAGTTAGGGTCATGATCTACTGCTGGGACTCGGCTGTATTCACAGATCCTATAGGGATTTTCACAGAGTCCAAAAAATCTGTTAAACCTAAAAATGTAACTGAGAGGACGCATAGGTCCGACATTAAACTGGAGGATTGTTCTGCTCTGCAGGTCGGCTCGGAGTTCCCCCCCCCACGTGTCCGACTGTTCACATCCCATTAACTCACTGTTAAAGAGCCTCAGTCCAACCACGGCCCCTGAATCCGGTTCATCTCGACTCTAACGGAGGAACAGTGATTCATCATCTGGCGAGAGGCTCTGGAGTCATGTGACTGTGAAGCCAGAGAGTGTGTGGGCAGGGAGGATCCTCGCTCACTACGCACATGTATCTGTGTTTACCCCCCCCCCCCCCTGTCCTTCTACTAGCTGGGAGGGGGGGGGGGGGGGGGGGCTGCAGCTCTGACTGCAGCACCGAAGAGAGAGTGTGAGTGTGTAGCCTATAATGTGCAGAGTGAAAATACAACACAACAATGCTTTGTGTTGGTGAGAGAAACAGAGGGTTATATTTATTTTTTGGATTTAGTGGCAGACAAGAGGTCGGACGCTCTGTGAAAACAAGATCACAGTTTCCCTCAAATTCAATTCTGTTTCATTCCTGGACTGGAAATGATCCGACTGTGAACTGCAAGCTCCTTCCAGAACCCAGCGGCCGTGTGAAGGTGGACACTTGTGTTTCCTCCGCTCTGTGTCGACTGTCTAACGGGCTGAAGAGGAGCTTTCAGACAGTTGCACTTGAAGGAGGCCTGTGTTCTGCAAAACTGACGTGATGTGGTTCCTGCCCTCTGCAACAAATCCTTCCTCTAAGTTAATATCGACCAATGGGATCCTTTCACAGACGAGTGAGTGTCAGCATTTATTATCTTTACAGTTCTCTTACACAAGCAAACGCTGAAGATAATCACACTTATACCTAAAGAAATTCTGATATTTGCTTGTATTTGTGTTTTCTCTTTATTAATTATAGGAATTGCTTTATCATAAGGGATTCGATAACTACATCTTAGAATATATACATATTGGCCTGAATTGTTTTACTCTCTAATATCATCATCTGCCCCCAAATGAACAGATATCTTCATGTGCAGTTTGTTGTTTTAGCTTGGATGAGTCCGGCCTCCTCCCCCATGCTGAGCGGGAGGAAAATGACTTTCTAGGAGTGCACACGCTGAGCCGAATTACTCAGTCGACAGTGAAGTGGACTCACACGAGGATGTGCAGTGTATGTATGTACGCGCCGCCTCAGGGAGGCTCGCTGCAGCATGTTTGTCGTACACAGACATCGACATCCATGAGCGGCTCATTATGATAATTCATCGGAGTGCGCTGCTCAGATCCGGAGGCCGAGGCTTAGCGTGCCTTTCTCAACAGTTTAGTCCAAGTTGTTTCTGACTATCTGTCCAACTTCATTTTAACCAATGGCTCAAGGGCTGTGATATTTTTTTTTGGGGGGGGGGGGGGGGGGGGGTCAAGTGAGTCTGGAAGTCGTGATTTATTCTCCCTCTTGATTTGTTTGTTGAATCAGTTGAAAATCCACTTCATAGATCACGTTCTCATGTGAGTTAGAATCAAAAAGAGAAAGTTCCGTTGATTTGAGTTTAAGAGAAGGATGACAAGACATCAAATTAAAAGGAATGAAATAATTACATGATATTAACTTTCAGGATTTTGTGCAGAACACTTTTACAGTCTGACATTTAGGGGTGACTTAAATGTAATGTTTTATTATGCCCTCCACGCTGGAGACAGCCAGTGGCCGGAGGCGTTATGTTCTTTCGGTTATCTGTCTGTCTGTCCTATTGTTGTGGACATCTCCAGATCGCCTTCAGGGGTTTGTCCTCAAGTCTGCTACAAAGGTTCAGTTGGAGTAAAGATTTAACTGATTCAATCTCGGTGGTCAGAGGACAAAGTTCCAGATATCTGTGACCTCACAAAGCAGGATTTCTGTTTGCCTTGTTGAAATCACGATATCTCATGAATGCCTTGAGGAAATTTCTTCAAATTTGTTCCAAACATTCACTTGGACTCAAGATAACTTCATCTTTCTATGTAAAGTGCCTTGAGATAACGTATATTACGATTTGAATTAAATTGAATTGGCTAGAAAAACCTAACATCTTAAGACATAGTGGGAAGTTGAATCAGATCCTGCACAAATATTCACTTAGACTCAAAGATGAACTGATTAGATTCTGGTGGTTGGAAGGCCAAAGGTCAAGGGTCACAGTGACCTCTTGTTCTTTCGGTAGAATATAATTCTGCCTCAAAACAAACCACATACAGCTGCAGGCTGGTAATTCTAGTTTCTACTGCAAATAAGAGAGAACTGAGATCAGCCCAAAACATTCTCATGTACACATCAACAAAAAGACAAACCAATCAACCAGCAGCTGAATGCACCCAGCCACACGTCCTCAACTCAACAGTCGAGAGGGAGCCTCCTCCCTGATGGAGCGGTCGACTATGAAACAACTGTAAAGTGGAACAAGTGAACAGTCAACTAATGATATCTATTTAATGTTCTGTAAGCCTGGCTGCCTGGATGTGGGTCACAGGGTGATTCATCGCAGATTCATCCTTGCAAAAGCAACAAAAAAGACAATATGGAGATGTGTGTGTGGGAGCTGCATAAACCAGCACATTGCCTCCTGCCATCTCTGTCCGTCTCTCTGTCCGTCTCTCTGTCTCCCTCTGTCTCCCTCTGTCTCTCTTGGTCATTCTCATTCCGCTCGCCGCTCAACGCCCTCACCATTTGTCCACATGACTCTGTGCAGTCGACCTATCGGCTGTGAGGATGAGGGTTCGGCCAGACGCTCATTTAGAAATGGGTTCGGGCTGCATCACTGACTCGATTGAGATGCGTCTGAGGTTGTTAGCTTCGTTCCGGGCCGATGTAGCTATCGCTGACGTGGCTCCGGCTTCGATCGTCTTTTCTTTTTATTTGTTCGGACGTCCGCACTTGTTTTTAACGCAATGTGACAGTGAGGACAATTTGCTACACACTTTGTTGTGGGAAAACACGTTTTATTGTCGTGTCCCTGTTATGCTGTACTCTCAAACATGAATTCAAAGCACAGCCCAACATTTCATAACCGTGAGATTCTGCACAAAAAAAAAGGGGAATCGCATTTTTCTTGCTTAGAATTGATGATTTATTTATTTTTTATTAAACATGTTTATTGCATCCATTGAGCAGAAATATAAAACTGCAAAAACCCTCCTTGTATCTGTTGTTACATGATTCAGTACAAACCTACCCAAACACATTCCCAGTCAACTAGACCAATTTCCTCGCGGGGGGATGTTGTATCAGGTTGAATGCAAAGCAGTCATGTAACCAAGAGCTGACCTCACTGACTGTCTGTGGGCGGGGAGGGGGGGGGGGAGCCTTCACATTACAGCCACTGAGCTGGATGGTAACTGGCAAAGTCCCTTTTCCAGTTGCAATTATAGAATGATATATATTATAGTATGAAGAAGCATCACAGAGGCAAATGAAATCTATTTAATTTTAATAATCATTTATTTTCTGTCCATGTCAGACAATCGGTTACAAGCAGAGGGAATATTTATCTCATGTTTCACCTGTTTAACATTAGTTGTGTTTAGTTTAGTGCAGTCAGTGAAGCACGAGTCAGCTTTGAGACAATCTGCAGGTTTCTGAGAAGCTGTGAGAGAATTCTTCTCTTCTGATTGATGCAACTTCTCCCTGATGGACATCTGCTTCCCCCCCCCCCCCCCCCTGCAGCGACCCGCCCAGCCGCCCCTTCCTGTTCGTGTGGGGCTGGAACATAATGTCATACTCAGTATTACAGCTACATTACAGCCTGATTGACCATTTTTATCCTGCTGTGATCAGATTAATCCGTGTGGGTCTGGAACAATGAGCGATGATATAACAATCTGGGCACTGGCCACTCAGCTTTCCCCCCAAAAAAATCGATGGGTCTTTGGCCAGAACCGACGCCTGAGCAGAGAGTCCAGTGTGATGTGCAGAGACGTGTCTCAGTTAACAGACTACTGAGGGTAAATGATTATATCCATTTTATTAAAAAGGATTTTCCGACCTTAATTACATCTCAGTCCCACAAACCATCCACAATAAACTGCAACACAATTACTGTCATTAAAAAAATACGACCGAGAACTTTAATGTGAAAGAATCTGATTTTGTGTTGTTCTTCTATCGGTGTGATAAACCCTCCATCATTTTCTGCCAGTATTGTTGTTAGTTGCTGGGAAGAAACCATTTCCACCTGTATAAATCCAGGTTGTTATTATTATTGCTATTAAGATGATAGTGTTTAAGCACATGGAAGTGTCTGATCAGCCAATCACCTGTGGAGTTGGTGAGGGACACATTGTTTGTGTGGTAAAAGCAAATGCATTGTCAGTCCCGTATAAGACAACTACATTTGGCAGCCGTGAGCCAATAAACACACAAAGCATCTTCTCAGTTCTCAGCTGTGGACGGTATTTGAAACACTGGTCCATGCAGTGAAGACAGGACCAATCAAAAAGCAAGGAAACTCAAAAAACCTAGCTTCATGGAGTTTCTCTTCTTTCAACTTGTATTTTAAACTTTCTATCTGGACAGACTCTGAAACCCAGACGGCTTTTTAATCCTTCTCCTCCCGGTGCTCTGATTAAAGTGTGAAGTTTGAAGAAGCAGCAGAGAATGTGAGGATCTCCTCATTAACTTTGATCTTTTATTTTAAACTGTCCATCCTGGATCTGACAGTGTCACCACGGTGCATTATCAAGCTGGTGGATTAGATTCAACACACTGTTCACACGTGAAGTTCAAGCTGCAGCTGCAAGTCGACACAAACACAACGGTTAACAATTAAATACAGACACAGTCACAACACCATATACTCACCTCTGGACAGTACTGCCCCCCCCCCCCCCCCCCCACACCTCTCCTTCACCATGACTGCATTTCTTGTCAGATGGAACTACCTCTGTTGAGCAGAGCGGCATCATCCCACACTGAGGTGCGTGAGTCAGAAAGCCTGAAACTGAGATCACTGAGCCACCGACTCGGTCATCGAGCCCGACAGCTGGAGGCGGCTGTGTGACTGAGTCCTGGGGAATCGTTGGTCCTCACTTGGGTCGTCCCTGACAGATAGATGACCAGAAGTGATCAACGGCTTGTCGTGTTGATTCTGGGGCGCCGCCGGAATCTCAGGGAGGACTTCTCAAAAAGCAGGAAGTGTCGGGGACGTGCACTACACTCGGATGTGACACAAGAAGTCAGGTCCAGAGAATGATTTCCTGGGATCAGTTTGAATATGTTTAACGTACAGAAGTGTGTCATAGTGAACCACACACATATGTGCAACTTGTGACCCATATAACTCTTTTAGGGCAATATATCTATTCGTTTATTCATGCTTTTTACTGAGGAATTCATTAATTGATATATACTTCAGGCTTTAACATCAATATTCATTGCAGTAAATGGACCGTGTGAGTATAAGCTGTCTGGCAAGTTTTTCCATTTTTCTTGACTTGCAGATAAAGTGTTTGAGAGACATTTTTCCATTTCTAAAAGTGCAACCACATAAAACGAGAACATCTACATTCAAGATGTTTATTGTTACACTGGTTTTTTACCACTACACAACAACTTTAAAAGGTGCGGTCCATTCAGTAGAGCAGTTAGGGAATAAAGACTCAATACAAAAATATAAAGTAATAAAAATATTATGTGCATTGTGTGCAAAATGAAATGTACAAAAACAGAATAAGAATACTCACTGAACAAAGACTAATAGTGAAAATACTGAAAGGTTGTTTGTAAAATATTGCACAGTCATAGTTATTGTACAGATGTGACTGAATGATATCACACTATCAGCTGCCAGTTTGCAGTTAGTCCCTCTTCTGCCAAAACATAGAAGACAGTAATATGTGTGTGTGTGTGAACCTGAAAGTGTTTGTAAAGTTTTTCCGTCTCTCCTTCATCATCGTCACCATAAGCTTCGGATTAACCCGAGTTCTACACGGTGTGTCAAAGTGAATTTCCAAATCCACCAATGAGAAGTGCTGCATTTCAGAATGGGGTTTGATCAGAGCTCAGGTATTTCATCTTCCTCTGTGTTTGTCGTTCAAAACCAAACACAAGCTTTTTAACCAGTTTGTTAAACACTGTGGCGTGAATGGAAATCATCCATCATTCAGTTTGTCCCCAGCCATGTTTGGGACTTTGGGACCAAACCAGAAGTGTCTGTGACGGTTGTTATTTGAAGAGTGTTGTATTTTTCCATGCGACGCACACACAGACGTCCTAGAGCCACAACAACACAACTGCGACACGTGGAGGCAGCCCCCCCGCAGGTGATCCACAGATCATCCCACTGTTATCACACACTAGTTTGCCCTCTGTGGGTTTTTCTCTTTGTTCTAAAAAGCAAACGAAATCTGTTATTGTTGTAGTTGGAGGGGGGTTAGGAAATAACAGGGACTTAGTCACGCTGCAGAAAGAAGTACCTAAGGGGAATCCACTTCAGACCAACCAGCAGCTCAGCCTCAGTGTATTAGGAGATGAGGAGGATGAGGGAGTTTGATTTCACTGTAAATTCCCTTAGTTCACTTCCCTCAGAAAAATATCTTCCATCGTCTCGGAGAAAAAACATGTTTACTGCAGGAAGTTGTGAAATCTAATTTGACAGATAAATATGTTGTAGCCTGCTTTACTGATCATTTCTTTAATAGTTAATCACAATATGGAAACATTATATACAGTATTTACCAATTTATGAAATTCAACCTCCTTTTTAAGTGTTAACAGGCATTTTTCACAGATTTCACTTGACATGTGACTTGTCTTCGCAGGAGCTTATAACATTACTTATGTATATTGTATAAATATATATAAATTAATATTGTAATGTTTATACCAAAACCTTACAGAAACACAACAAAAACACTGTAGAGTTGAAGTATAAACATTATACATTGATGACAAATTGAATTATACATTTTTACATTTTGTTTCGGATAAATTGAAGGATTACATTTTCTACAGATTTAGAAAACTATATTTCATTTATTCAAATGAGCTATTTCGATTTTACCTTGACTTTGTTCTCATTTTGAGTTGATTTAATATTGAATGTACAGTTTTTATTTAATAAATAAAATAATAAAATCTCCTAAAATGGAGATGCCCAAGAAAAGATACCAGTACTATATTTGAGTAGCTCTAGTTTGCTATCCTCCTGAAATGCTTATACTTCAATATGTACCACTATATCTTTAATCACTATTCTGAGTGTCATTTTTTCCATCTTGAAATCTCAAACACATCGTTACCAAATGTTGGACATTAGAGTAGTTTTGTCTTTAACGATTCTTGTCAGGCGTCCCGGCCCCGGACCACGAGCCAGCCGGTCTCATATTGAGCAGAGGAGGCAGCTCCATTCATCACTCGCTGTTGTGGTTCACTCGACAAATCACACACAGGCTGCTGACAGATGTGGGTCAGCTCTATCGGCCGGAATGATAATCGTCATCTGTGCCTCCATAAGTCCTGTGGAGGCTTGAAGCTGAGGAACCCCCCCCCCCCCCCCACACCCCAAATACACAATGACAGAGGAGCCATTCCTCAGCTCGGATCTCTGAGGACTATACGAGTGATCTACTGGCTGAAATGGAGCCTAATATTCATTGTTATGTTTTCATGAGAATTTGAAATCAATAACCGTTGTGTTTAGAATGAGCACCATCAACAAATACAAGACATACATCATTACATTTTATATTTCTTTGTTTGTTAAAGGCTCATATCGGCAGACATTTTCAGCCAACCAATATATCGGGGCTCTACTCATAACTGGGCAATCCCTCTTGTCTTGAAAAACACCAGCTCCCTCAGTGGTAACTCAATGGTTACTGGTGCAGCCATGATTGTGACCAAGGTGTGTATGAAACAAGAGAGTATTTGAAAATATTTTCTTAGTCATATGTGTCAGTCTGAACTAGATTCTCAGCATCCTTATGGCAGAACTGCTAAGTCAGCTTGGTGAGGGGATATTTCAGTGTTTACATACTGAGTTGCAAGTAAACAAGTTTATACTCTCAATGTTTAATTATGGGGTGAAATTTAAATAAACTAATGACTACACGGTGTTGAAAATGCACCACAGCATATCATACATATTTATTTAAATGCACTTTATGTTATATTATTGAACTATGCTTTAAAGGGAGAGCATGTCACCCTTTATGTTAAAAAAGTGTTTGATTAATTGAATTGCATCCTGCTGTTCCATTTCAATGTATCCCACAGTGTATCATACACAGTGAATTTGATATAAACTAGTGAATTGCCCATTGATAATGTACCTGTTAGTTTTGGCCTGCATCAATCCAGCATGCAACTGTTATGAGAGCATCATCCAAAAATCCAGAGCAGTTAGCATCTTCGGTAAGAGCTTAGAACCTTCTGTCACAGTTGAGTTCCTCCCTTCTTAAAAACCTTGGCATGTTTACACTGTAAACTGTCCCGGAGCTGCACTAGCCCTTGTTTGCTTTTTGTTCTTGTCTAAAACATAGAAGGGCAACAGGTGAAGTCTCCTGGAGGTCTGGGGCGTCCTCACGTCCTCAGCTCAACACCTGCCCAGTCTGAAGTCCATCAGATGAGCGGTGGTTGACGATATAGAAACAAGGACAAAGAGAAACGCTGAGATTCCTCCATTTATTTTTAGAGATGAAACACAGTACAGTTAGTCAGCAGCCGCTCTCCATGCAAGAGGACAACAAAGGGAAAATCTTGACGCTTTAAACCCACGGCACATTAAACCAGAATCAGTGAAAAGCTTATTAGGTGGTCCATGAATAAACCAGCAAAGCTATGAATTCCTGTGCAGAACCAGTCTGGGGAGCTGGACCAGCACAGCATCACTACATCCTGCCAGTCTGTCTCCTCTCATGATCAATAGCAGGAGACAGAAGGCAGCAGGAAGCTCGCCTCTCAAAACTTCTGCAGTGTGCCAACTCATTTTTTGTTGGCACTTCTCAATTAGTCTTTAATCTCACTGGCCTTTGCTAAGTTCTATTCATCATTGATAAAGTAAACTGTCGGAAGCCTGCACAATTAAAACCAGGACACTTCAGGATTCCTCTGCATTAGATTTAATGCTAAAATAAACTCAGTGAGCTTAAAACAAGTGAATTGCTTTTTGGCCAGAATCAAAACGTACATGTTATAATATATATATATAAATATATATATATATTTATATTTTTGGTTTGTCTGAATATGGGTTTATCATGTTTATTTTCGGCATCATCGTTAAAATGAAAAAGGATGATAGAACAAATTCCTTGCAAACATTCTCATATTTTTTGGTGCAGAACCATTTATTCTGTTTTACTTCCAGATAAATGCTTCAGATTATTCAATAAATTTGAGGATTGCCAACAACCAATTAGCAGATTGAATTAGATGCCGTCCTGCTCGACTCTGAATAGATTCATTCACAATCAAATCATTAAATAAAGTAAAAAAAAGACAAGCGTGATGAACCAAAACAAAAGGTGAGACCGACAACATAAAAAGTCTGGTTTAGATTCTGCAGAGGATGAAAGAGTCCGACTGCGGCTTTCTTCTGCATATTCAGTTTTTAACTTTCTCTGTTTGTCATTGAGCAGGTCAGGTATAAAGATATATTTTTTTTTTTTCAATGAAAACAGCAGCGTGCTTAATTTTAGAGACTGTGAGAGCAGAATTCAGGAGTTGGAACAATGAGGTAAAACTGCAGACTCGGGCGATGTCTCTCTGTGTGGGTAATTATTCATATACAAAACATATAGGACAGAAAGTACCAGGGCTTCTCTTGGTCACCTCCCCAGTTCCCAGTTCTACTGATGCTTGTGCAGCGAAGATGAGATGAAGCTTTATTGATCCCTCTGGGAAAACTCTGTCACTGCTGCAGCAGAGAAATTGTTTTCGATAGTAAGGGAGGATCAGAATATAAGAACCCAACTGGAATCTTAATGAGCAAAGCTGTATGACAGAAAAACATGACAAGAAAATGAAGCAATTTACAAAGAGCGTGAACATTTTGAGGTGTTGTTTAAACATGAATGGTAATTTTAAATAGTGCCCTGGCAAAGTGGGAAGCATCGGAGGAGAGAGATGGATTTCTAAGAGTAATGGATTTACTTGCAGCCGCCGCGGATGTCTCGACTGCTCACATAAATATGTATTTGCTGATTTGAAGTATAAAAGGTGCACATGAATGCATCTTCAAATGTTTGTTGACACTGTGGGAGCAGGCCTCGCAGACGAGAGGGCACGAGAGCAGAGAGAAAGAGGAGGTAATAAAAGAAAAGGGGGAGTCGGTGTTCACATGATAACAAGAGCTTAGCAGCACCAAGCAGCCAGTGCGTGATTCAAAGCTTCCAGCCGGCAGGAAGTTGGTGTGTATTTGGTGTTTGGTTTAGTGGAGATGGGAAGGGTGATGTTTTCTGCAGGCGTACAGCAGGCTGCAGCACACACACGACCCTCCGTGCTCTCTCTATATACATATACATATATATATACATAAGAAAATGAAGCAAAAGGGCTGATGGCTGTGTCATCCTCTCCCTGTCTCCCCCCCCCCCCCCCCCCCCCCCCCGCTGCCTGTGACGTGTGGTGTCAGCACCAACAGGAGGGCTTCCTGTCCTTCACAGCTCCTGAGCTGCTGGAGCTCGACACCACAGGGGGGGGCAGCTCTGTATTACATCTGCACGTGTGTGACACAAACAGTGGTTTGGTCCCAAAAGTCTGAGACCACGTCCCCCATTCCAGTGAATAGATGGGGAATCGAACTGGTTCCGTGCTCTTTGCCAGGCACGGTGTCCTTCATTTAATTGGTTTTCTACCGGGTTTTGTTTGCCTAACAATGCAGACTTCGGTTAAGTGTTGACAACAAAGGGCAGATTTTCCTCCCAGAAACCTCAGTGTTTGTCCGCTGTGAGCCATATACTGAATTACTGCAGCAGCTACCTCTGCAGTAATAGTACACACTACATCATTTATGGACATATATTGATATGACATATGCCTGTGTATTTGTTTTAACAAATATATGCATGCACACGCACAGGGAAGAAAATGATGTTATATGGCTCGAGAAAAACAGATTGAATAGAAATGTCTTTGGTTCATTATGAAACAGTGAAGGGGTGAATTACACTGAGTCTGATTCATCCATATGTGTTCCCTGAACCACATTCTTCTGCATGGCTGATTCTCATGGCCATCAGGGGGGATTTTTTCAAGCCTTTTTCTTAGAATCGTGTTTTTCTTTCCTCATCATGGAGCCAGAGAGAAGGAAATAAGTCACAGGCTGTTACAAAGCATAATGTAAAGCTTGTATTAATGCAACAGTGCATGTGACATTTTATAGTCCAGTGATTGGATGTTTGCACCTTCAAATTTGTATTTAAACCATCTCCTCATGTATTTATTTGCACAATTTTGTACACAGAATTTTGTCAGGACTCTTGTTTTTATTTACAGCTCAGCATCTTATTCCTAAATTGATGATTTAGTTGGTTCATGCCCATTCACTCCTTGGAAGGTTCAGACTGTCAGACACTTTTTTGGGTTAATTTTTGTTTTAACTTAAAGATTTTGAAAATACAAACAAAGTCACATACACAAAAATATACAATTAAAAAAAAAAATCTCAATGAACACAACATGTTTTTTTTTTGGTCAACGTAAAGCACAGAATTTGTCGAGTCACTCAGGATGAGCGTGAGCAGCTTGGTTTCAAACAGCTTGGAGAGGTTAGAGGCGTCGGTCTTCCAGACTCTGAGCACTCAGGCACGCTCCCAGAACATATGACCATAACTACCAGTTGCTTTCAAGGGAACAAAGAGCACAAGTGGGGGTCAGCAATTATTTTCATTGAGCGAATCTTCCCAGACGTCAGATTTTTTGACTTTTCAGAGACTTTTGCTCTCGGAACTTTACACAACATAAATAAATCCGGCCATTTTTGCTAGTAAAAAAAAGGAAAAATAGCAGATTTCAGCTTCTATCTGGTCTGTTATGAAGACACCTTGTCATGTTTTATCACTTTCCCTGAATCGCTGATGCATGAAATTGTGTTTCAGTCCTGATAATTCAAATGTGTTGACGGAATTTCAAATGCAAGATGTGAAAAACATTTCTGTAAACCGTCATAAATCACTTAAATCTAATAATCTTACCGTCATAATCCACATATCTGATTTAGATGACTTCTACTGATATTTGGTGCTGGTGGTACGTGCAGATAAAAATAACAAACCACTGTAATTGATTCGGGGGAAAAAACATGTGGACATTTAACATTAGCAAGAGCAACATGATATAAGTATTCTTATATTTTATTTTGCTCTATTATTATTCTTATATGTTTAATGTATTACTTGAATTTTGAATGTATTACGTTGTAACTGTCCTTTGGCCGTGCCACTCATCCTGTACAGCACTCTGGTCAAACAAGTTGCTTTAAATGTGCTATATAAATAAAATTGACATTGACATTGACATGAGAGCTGGACTGGATTGTATAAGAGCAGATGATTCCCAGTATAAAGTTAATGGCAAGTGATCATTTGAAGTGAAAGACCTCTTGTTGTTTAGTGACAGCATCTGTGGAAGCCAGAGGTCGTTCGTCTTTCTCCTCAGACATGTGGCCTGGGACGACATTTTAACATCACATATCATTAGACTTTAATTATTAAAGTGGGCTTCGGGGACTGCATGGTCCATCTGCCTCGGTTTGACATGTCCCACGTCCTTCACATTCCATCAGGACGAGGGACGTCTGAGTGGCTGCCCCGTCACATGATCAAGTTTGTCTGGCACTTTGAGATCTGCGAGTAGATTGATAACTTAATTTGTGTTTGTGACAGAACATCTGTCCCAGGTTGCTGTGTGTTTACTGTGGCTCCGGGTTCACCTGCTGTCTCTCATCATTTATTCACCATTTATCTGAGAGCGCACACACACACACACACACACACACACACACACACACACACACACACACACACTTCCAGTTCAGATGATCTGCTCATCCATGAAAATGTGCCGCAAGATTAGTTCACATTATCCTTAATTACCTAAACAATTAATGTGGATTCATTAATATTGAATATTTGTTTTGTGCAAATGATTAATTAGAAAGTAAATATTAATTACTCTTTGTTGTTTGATTTTTCTAATTAAAAATCCTAGTAAATAAAAGAACCCAAGTTTTTCTCAGAAACTCAAATGTCCTTGATCCCATCATGTACTAGCTGGATTTCCATCCTCTGCATTTTTTAATTTTCAATGGACTCATAAAAAAGCTGAATGATGGTTTATGTATAAACCATCAATTCAACAGTACAGAGCATCAAAATACATTTGTCTGATAACTGTGGCCTTAATTTTTTGTCATACGCTATCCACAAAGAGTAAATATCTATATCATGACAGGTTATGTTGTGTGTTTCTCCGGCTGAAGATCCGTCTCTTCCTGCTCCACTTGGCTGCTGCTCTGCTCTGTGGACGTTGCGTCATCACGAGTCTCGGGTGGAGGTCCCGTCCTCTCCACCTCGAGCTCACTGGGCCTACAACCATCACACTATCTGCTCATGTTGAACAGAATGGACAGAGGAGTATCTACAGGCTTATCACTGACATTGCGTTACCCAGAATTCCTTTTGCCCCGTGTTATGCTCGTCTCTCTCTCTCTCTCTCTCTCTCTCTGGCTCCTGATCCACATTTGGCATGGCTGGCTGGTCATTGTGCCAGAGGAGAATTGGAAGAGATCGTGCTCAGCCCCTCAGTATGTTCTCCCCCTCGAGTCTCTGGATGTAGCTGTGGAGCAGAGAAGCAGCTCAGCAAGGTAATCAGGTAATCTCTTCCTGCTGATGAGACGAGCCGACGTCCACTTGGTTTGCCCCCCCCCCCCCCCCCCCCCCCCCCCCCGTCTGTCCTCGGCCCCCGAACACAGAGGCCGAGACCGAAATGCTTCACCTCTCTCTTGAACTGATACAGTCCTGGGCTCCGTGGCTGGGACTGTGATATTCAAATTGACACAGCGTCGTCCATCCAGAGTGAAAAGGAAATCGTTTGTCCTCCTTGCTAACCCCGCTCGGCGATGGGTTGCTCTTTCCCATCATGCTTCAGTGCATCTGAGCGTTTCCTGTCTGCGGGACGCGGTGAAGAGAAAAGAACACATCCTGCAGAACGGACAGAGTTCATTCTTTTACCGTCAAAGCTATTTATAAAACACGAGGATTCTTTAGTGAAGATTCTTTGAATATTAAAGGGGACATATTATGAAAATTCCACTTTTGTAGTTCTTCTACACGTTAATTTGTCTACTGTCCCAAAAACTCTGTAAAAAAACAACTCCCGCGACTTGTTGTGGTTCCTCTATGTCAGAAACGATACGCTAGAGTGCGACGAATGTGATTACGACCGAAAAAATACGTCATAGTCTCGCTACATGGCCTTGGACCACCCCCCCCCCCACCATCATCTCACTGGCTCCGGGGAGAGACGGCCCGGCTCCGGCTCCCCGGCTAGCGTTAGCTCGGCAGCTAACGCGAGCTAACGCGCTCCACCCTCTCTCCGGGGAGACGGCGCCAACGCTAGCGGGCTAACGCTGCAAGCTAGCGTTAGCTCGCTGCTGCTACCCGTCAGACATGTAAGTGGCTTCATAAACATGCCGATTGTCGAGGCGAGGGGGGGGGTGGGGGGTGGGGGGGTGCACTCAAAACAGGTCAATCTGAAGAGGGCTGTTTTAGACAGGGTTAAAAAGGTGCTGTTTTAAATGATCCTTGTGGTATTTTGACCAAAATATGTTACAGACATTTCATTAAGACCCCAAGGAACCATTTCAACTGTGGTCAAATGGGCACACGACTCCACCACACACACACTGAGGGCCTCTCTGGCGGTTGCAGGCCTAACCTCCTGCACGTTCCCCGCACAAAAATTCATCAGTAGACGGAAGCAGGAGTGAAACGAGCCTCTTTTTCTGCCTCATCAGTAACATTCAAACCGAGCGTGAGTTACGTAACCGCGGCTAAATTTATCAATGCTCGTTTTATGCAAAGCCTGAGCTCCCAGGCGCAGACTGTGTGATGTGGAGAATGTGAGGGAGGGAGGCTTCTGTTTCCCTGCGAGCCATTTTTATTTCTATTCTTGTACCGGGAAAACAAGATTTTTCAAAAGGTCGTGCTAATTTTAGACGTGTTGTCTTGAAGGAAAGGGAGGTGTGTGTGTGTGTGTGTCTTTCCTCACAGATGATCACAGCTCACGTCAGTCACTTTACAGCACTGGGTGCTCAGGGGATTACAGTCAAAGAGTGAATGGCAGCCACATGCTGCATCTGCATATGGTGCTTTCTTTAGTCAATCCCACTGTCTTTCTGTGTGTGTGTGTGTGTGTGTATGAAAGAGGCAGAGTCAAGTCAGTGTGTTTTTCTAGTGTGTAGGAATCTCTATGTTCACTTTATTCACAGTAAAGTCGGAAACTTGTCAGATTCAAACGTGGCGACTCCAGATCTCACACAGCATCGTTGTAGACAAACAACTATGCGGCTTCCCTGCTTTTTGATTCATTGATCCTGCTCCATGAAAACAAACACAAACACATACACACACACACACACACACACACACACACACACACACACACACACACACACACACACGTCTTGTCTCCCACTCCTGTCGACCTCCACTGACAGCAGTCACTCTTTAAACATAACATGAACCCCTGTCTGTTTCTGATTCCAGGTTTTAATCCCATCCTAACATAAACTTAATCCTAATTATTTTACATTTCCAGAGACTTTGAGACTTTATATTTGTCACATATTTATATCACAAAGGGTGAGAGCCGAGGTGAGCCACAAACATTTACATTTACATTTGAAAAGAACTACATCTTATCTTATAAAGATGTGTAGTCCCCCTTACCTGCAATCAAGCCAATAGCCAAATAACACAGAGTCATAGACTTATGATTTTTTACATCAACAACCATGAATAATTTCCTGGTAAATTGTTTAAAATAACAAACTCTCGCTATGTTCAAGATGATGCCAAAGAATTCCTGGATCCCCCCTTTCTCCTCATCCGTGTAAAATCGAATATATTCCTTCTTGGTCCATGTCCATTGTCCACCAAGTTCTGTTGTCTTTGTTTAATTCTGCTAAACACCAATGGACAGGGGCTGGACATGACTAACAGTGGGCTGATAATGTCCCTAATACATTTTCATTGCAATTTAAATACAATCTCTAGCCTCTTCATAAAACCCCGAGATTGAATTGAGATTAAGCGATATGGCAAAAAATCATGTAATGAAAAAAATATGTCTTTACAGAGAACTCATGACCTCGGGAGTAAATCAATCTCTCGGACGTATTGTGAATATATTTTCATTTAGCAAGATTTTTAACAGATCATGATCATATAAAGTGTCTGCATGAGCCCCTTCAAGTTATCACTGGCTAAGCGAGAGTAAGCATGATGAAGGTTCAGACCCTGAAGGAATGAAATCCACTTGCAATCATCCAGACCTGCAGACGTAAAAATGTAATCTGCATAGTTATAGGTATATGTCAAAATGTCCGGCGCTGCCTCTGTTCCAACCACCTGAGGAAAGTGTTTACAGAAGAATCTCTCACCGCCCAACAAAGGTCATAATCACATGTTTCATATCCGAGTGCTTTTTTAAATCCCTCTCACTCTGAAGAAGAACTTTAACACTTCACGGTAACTGTTGCTGACATCTAGTTTTGACCTCTCACCTTTACTTCATTCAAACGCCACACACTATAAAAAAGAAATGTCTTCCCCCCCCCACAATGACTCACCTCCCATTTACCAAGCCTATACACCCCCCCCTCCCTCCCCCCCCCCCCACCCCAATCTATTGTAGTACAGCCGTGTTTACATGAGAATCTCTCCCTGTTCCCCCCCGGCTCGGCTGATCTGTGTGTTCCACGTGACTCGGAGCATCACGGATCATTCAACACTTGCAACACAATCAGCGTTCAAAATGGAGGAGGAGGAGAAAGAGGAAGAGGAAGAAGAGGAAGAGGAAGAGGAAGAGGAAGAAGAAGAGGAATTTGGAAGAGGAAGAGGATGAGGAAGAGGAGGAAGGGGAGGAGGAAGAGGACGAGGAGGAAGATGCCGAGGAGGAGAAGGAAGAGGAAGAGTAAGAGGACGAGGAGGAGGAGGAGGAGGAGGAGGACGACGAGGACGAGGATGAGGAGGAGGAGGAGGAGGAGGAGGAAAGAGGAGGAGGAGGAGGAGGAGGAAGAGGAGGAGGAGGAGAGCTGTGCAGCGAGGAGCCAGGGATATGTTTTTTTGCCACAGACCACACTGCCTGTTACCATGACAACAAACAGAAATTTCCCTTCATGCACTTCAACCCAAGTGCTTTTCAAAACTGAAACCCCCCCCCCTCCCTTCCCCTCCCTTCCCCTCCCTTCCCATTCCCTTCCCCTCCCTCCCCCCCCTCCCTTCCCCTCCGCTCTCCCCAAAACTAACCCCCCGTTCCTCCTCTCCCCCCCCCCCCCCCCCCCCCTCCGGAGTTTGGGGAACACGCTTTCGATTGATCTCCTGCAGACCGATCACATGACTCATTCAGATGTCAGTGATGTCAGTGATGTCAGTGATGTCAGTGATGTCAGTGATGTCAGTGCTTCATTTCTTCTCTCTCTGTGTTGGAGAGGGAGCGAGCTTCAACCGGTGGTGACTGATTCGTGCAAATCAGAGACAGAATGAAGCTGAGCTGCTATTCACGGACTGTATGAAGATTCACATGCATCACGGTCTGAGGAAGCAGTGTGTGTGGGGGGGGGGGGGGGGGGGAGCTCTGTCTGGCCTGGGAGGGATGAGCGAGGTGGAGAAGGAGACGCTGTCACCTGCTCACCGTCCTTTAAAAAAGCGAGAAAACACATTTTCAAGTCTCTAAACAGAAATAGACCTCTCCCCCCCACACACACACACACTTTACCTTGGAGTCAGCAGTGATGATGGTCAGCAGAGATACACGTCCTCGCCGTGGGAGGCCCTGACACAGAGATACCAGACCCTTTAAGTCCCAACCTGGGGCCTGTTTTGGACACATTGACCCTTGACCTTCCTCCATCAGACCTTCGAGTGTCAGAGATGGATGGAGATCTGTCAGAGGCTCTATTCTGGCTGGAGGGGAAGCTTTGAGATTTGACATCTTGACAAGGCTCTGGCACTTTTGAAAATATGGAACCCCCAAAAAGCCTCTGTGCTGTGAAAAAAAACCATCTTGAATATTAGGATTAAACTCTTCCTATGAATCCCAAAATGTCTGACTAGGATCTATTTCCTCTGTGAGAAACGCAGTCCGACTGAATTCACACTTTGGGAAAGTCTCATCAGATGAATAACAGTGATCAACTCAAACAGTGAGTTCCTCTCACTTTGTATGCAGAGAGATTTGAAACTTAACAAGCTGCTTAATCCCCCCCCCCGAACTTCAAAGCAGCTGTTGGGCGTTGCGAAAATAAATCCAACTGAAATCACTGATGGTTTGATGGGAATCGGGTGATGGAGTCTCACGGCCCTGGTTTTTCTCCAGCTTG